>NW_006408661.1:7283381-7299422 GCF_000296735.1 Chrysochloris asiatica
AGAGAGACAAAAAAAAAAAAAAAACTTTAAAGAAGTAGATCCAGAATACATCTTAGAAGCAAGAATGGTGAGACTTCATCTTTTGTGCTTTGGACACATTGTCAGGAGGGACCAATCTCTTAAGGAAATCATGCTTGGTAAAGTGAAGGGTCAGAGAAATAGAGGACAATGCCAAACAAGATGGACTGATACACCGGCAGCAGCACTCGGCTCAAAAGTAACAACTCTTGTGAGGATGGATACAGGACCTGGCAGTGTTTAGTTCTGTTGTGCACAGGGTCACTATGAATCAAAATGTACTGGAAGGCACCTAACAACAACAAAAGCAACCTCATGGCTGATGCCTACAAGGAAATCTCAAGTTTGGGTGGGGAAGTCTTTTATATTTGTTCTTGGACAACTTTTTATTTGTTTTTCAATGTTTGCAGCAGTAATTTACTTTCAAAAGTCACAACGGGGAAGAGCGTTCATTGGAACCTTTAGGCAAGGGACTTTTCCTTAATTGCTCACCTGTAATAAATATGTGTATGTTAACTATACAGATAGGTTCCTCCCATCAGCCTTTTACTCTCTGCCAGACTAGCAAGTGCTCTGTCCTTATACCATTCAGTCATTATTTACTACATGTGATGCATGTTACACTCTGGTCAGCGACAGTAATCCTGTATTGGAGGGGCTAATAGGAAACAGTTATCTTTACGAGTTTCATGCTTTAGGGCTTGGGATTTCTGACAAATTAACTTTTTTTACTTTTAAAATTAAACACCTACCTGAAAAATATTCAGAGTGGAAAAATAATACTTCATACAATTGTTTATATTACATTCAGACATACATAGTTGTGAATAGTCAAGATGAGTTAATTAGGGACCAAATTAGATACTATTAGAATAATCACCAGATTTTTATCTTGGCAATTCAGAAACACATTTTACACTTATCATTGGAATGATTATTGCTTAGAACACCCCCAGATTTTGAATTGATGCCAGATTCACACCATTGTGAATGATTAATATGTGCAATTTAAATAGCTAAAATAATTCCACTACATTTCTTATTGTAAAAGTTCATTTCACAGACTTACTCAATTTCAACCTTTTTCTCCACAAGGAAAACTGTTCTGAGAAAGATGTGAAGAAATGACTCACATGGCACATTTCAAGTTTTGATCAATATGAATGCTTGTTTAATAAAAAAAAAATAAAATAAAATACATTAAGTAAGATAAAAATTAGTGTCAGGATTTAAATCAGGGTTTTGGGTGGGGTTTTATTGAACTGTTTACAGCACTGCATCATCCATAGACTTAAAGGGTTAACTTGAAGGCTTTAAAGGAAACAAAATTTTATTTTTTGTTTTCATTCCTTCCTCCCTTCATTGCTAACTACAGGCTTAGCACAGTTTCTTAAATCACAAACATGACAGCTTTCTAAAGTTCACAGTGGATATCTTTCCAATTATTGTTGTTATTGTTAAGTGCCATCAAATCAGTTCCGATCCATAGTGACCCTATATAGGGTTTCTGAGGAGCGGCTGGTGAGCTTGAACCTGTGACCTTGTGGTTTGAACTGACTTGGCAATCCAGTACATTAACAACATAGCGCTACTCCAGGACTCCATCTTTCCAATAGACTCATTGAATTCTTTCCCTCTGAATCAGAACTTTCTTCCCATCTATCCTGTATCCCCCTCTGTACCCTTCCAGAAGCAACATGAGCCTGGCCACAGTAATGGTGGGTAATTATGTCATCATCTTTCACATCTCTTTCTCTGTAGATCCATTTCCTTCTGCTTGGAAACCCCTTCTCGTCACTTAGCTAGCTCTGATGTGTCCTTTGAGAATTTAGCCATAGGTCATATGACAATTGTGTCAACTCAACTGGGCCTTGAATTCTCAGTGGTTTGGCAGTTAAGACACAGTAATCCCCCATGATGAGATCTAATCTAATGTAATAACCTCCATAATGAGATCTGCTATGAACAGCAATTCAAAGGAAGTTTCACTGTGTGTGTGGCCTGCAACATATTTTATCTTAGGAAGAAGAGAGAAGTGAGCAGAGAAAAGAGGAGCCAACTAGCCCCAAGAAAGAAAAGCCAAGAGTGCAATGTGTCCTTTGAACGTGGATTCCCTGCATTGTGAAGTTCCTAGATCCAGAGAAAGACTGATGCCAAGATACACGGAGATTGCCAAGAAATGCTGGGCCTGCAGATGCTGAAAGCAGTCAAAGGCTGTTCTCAACTCCAGATTTGAACTCATAGCCTCCTAAACTGTGAAAGAAGAAACTTCTATTGGTTAAAGCCATGCACTCATGGTATTGCTGCACTAGATAACTAAAGCTAGTCACCTTCTCCAGAAGCCACATAGTTTTTGGTCAGCGTGGTAGTTCAGACTCAACCATATATCCCAGAATCAGCTGGTGAATACCTCTTATACCATTCAGTACATAATTTGCTCATTTAACATGTCCCTGAAAATACAAAAACTTTGAGGAAAAGGATGCTGCCTTTTTTTAAATTACTGTTGGACTTCTGGTGTGATGCTGTATGACCAGCACTGGACTGTGAACCATGAAGTTGGCAGTTCAAACCCAACAGCTGCTCCTTGGAAAGCTTATCAGAGTTGCTATGAGTTGGAACTGACTTGTCTACACTTAACAACAATACCACCTTACTACAGTGTTTAGACAAGTACAGTAGGAATTTGTTATTTATGGAATTAATTAGTGTGGCAATGTGGACTATTTGCTCTCAATCTGACTGGTTGCAGGTTCACAATCTAAGCTTCCAGAATCATATCCCTAAAGGTGCATAAAGGGGGCAGGGACAATTGTTGCCCAAGATACATCATGTTATATTCTAAGATTTTTTTTTTTAATCCAGATTTGAAAAAATCTGGACAAAATAACTCTACATTAAAAGATAACAAGAGCTAGCATGGCACTGTAGGATAAGCACTGGACTACAAGGTTGGTTTGAACCACAAGGTCAGTGGTTCAAACTCACCAGCCTGCTCCTTGGAAATCCTATACAGGGACACTGTGAGTCGGAACAGATTTGAAGCACTTAACAATAAGTTAAAATAATTATTAATACTAGAAATGCCAAAAAGATTCCATCTTAAATGTCAGTTCTCATCTCTGATGTGAGTTTTTGTTATATTATGAAAAATATTATGGAGATTTAAATATAATATATATATGTGTGTGTGTGTGTGTGATTAGCCACCATTTTAGCTCCCCTCTCTCTCCTAAGACACTACAAAAATGATGGTTAGGGCATAATAAAGGTTTTTTAAATTTATTTTATAAACCTAGTAGAACAAAGTGAAGGTAAAAGAGACATTAAGGGATGAGAAATAACACCTCTGACCAGCTGTTCCGCGGGAGAAAGATGAGGTTTTCTGCTCCTGTAAAGATTTACAGCTTTGGAAACCCTGTACATGGTCGCTATGAGTCGGAACCGACTCCACAACACATAACAACAACAATCTTTATGGGAGCAGATTGTCAGGTCTTTTTTCCCAAGGAGCCACTGGTGGTTTGAACTTCTGACCTTTTGGTTAGCTGCTGAGCACTCAGCCAATGTGCTACTGGGGACACATTGAGTTGAAATCAACTTCATAACACACAACTGAAACAACTAATAAATCTGACAAACTATTTGAGAAATCATCCTTTTTAAGACTAGTCATCTTTTTAAGATGGCAAACAAACAAGGCTGGCAACAATTTTCTCTGTAGAATCTTAAGGATGCAGCTGAAGGTGAAAAGCCAGAGCTGGAAATCCAGGGAGTCAGATATGACTAGAGTTCACAGGATCAAAAAACCAGAAGAGAGAGTTGCTCAGAGAGAGCTCCAGATATCGTAGAGAAGCCCCTTGATTTTTTAGGTGGGTACTGAGCAGTACTTGTGTGTGAAACTCTCCAAGCCTATAAAGGTGCAAGCGTACTGTTGTAAAGTACTTATACTATATGTAAAGTGGTATATCCCTTAAAGATATGTCATAGCAAGTGTTCTAATATCAGGGGAGGATAGACTATGATAACTGAAGTATAGTATGCTATACTTAGATATTTTGTTGTTGTTAAGTGCCACAGAATTGGTTCTGACTCACAGTGATGCTGTATAGGGTTTCTAAGTAGTAAATGGTGAGTTTGAACCGCCTATCTTGCAATTCAGATGACCCTGCGATCCACTGCTTACCCTACAGCCCCACACCAGGACTGCTTACATATGCTGTTGTTGCTGTTCGGTCTCCTGTAAACCCTAAACCAAAAAACCCAAACGAGTTGCTGCGTTTTTCAACCCATGGCAATCTTACGTATTTCAGAATAGAAGTATACTTCATTGGGTTTTCAATGGCTGTGTTGGTATTAAGTGCCATTGGTGGTGGTTGTGTGTCATCGAGTCAGCTCCAACTCATAGTGACCCTGTATAGGGTTTCCAAGGAGCAGCTGTTGGGTGTGAACCACCGACCTTCAGCTTAGCAGTCCAGTGCTTATCCTACAGTTCCATACCAAGACCCCTTCAATGGCTGGGATTTCTTGGAATTAGATCACCTGGCCCTTCTTCCAAGGCACTTCTGTGCAATTTTGAAATGCCAACCTTTTGGTTAGTAGCTTAACACTAATTACCATATGTACAACCCAGAGACTCCATAAACCATAAAGGAGCCACAAAAATAACATGTCAAAGAGTAATTGTTGATAAGCCAATATAGGTTATAAGAAAAAATAACAATAATAATAAATTCAAAAGAGGAGAATGGGGACAAAGAACAGATGTGAGAACTAAAAAACAATATAGGACAGATTTAATCCAACCCATCTATGATCAAACTTAAAAAAAAAACAACCCAGTGGCCTATGTACTCTAATTTAAAGCAGAGATTGTCATATTGAAGTTACATGGAAAAGCGGTCACTGACTTGACTGGGTGGAGAATGTATGCCCCACATTTCTGTAAAAAGTGATTAAAAAAGGGAAGCGAGGTCACCCAAAGAACCCATGAGAGGTTAAGAGAAACAAGGTACCATGCAGTGGGTGGGTGAAGTCCAAACCTGCAGACATAACTCAGTATAAGCACACAGAATAATGAATTACAGGGCCTGTCTGCTCTGTGATGTAGCTATTAGGATTGTCTCTGGATAAACTATTCACTTGGGACCCAAGGCCCAGGTAAAGGCATAAGAGATATTAGGGGCTGAAAGCATGGGGATTGAGTGCATGTTTCCAAACTGAATAGGCTCCCAGTTTCTTTTCTTCAATCTCTACCCAGGATCTTAAAATTAGAACTGGGTTAATGTGCTAGACTACAATGTTGGTTTGAATCCCAAGGTCGGCAGTTCAATCCCAAGCTGCTCCTCAGAAACCCTATTCAGGGTCGCTATGAATGGGAGAGTACTCGATGGCACTTAACAACAACAACAATACAAAGAGAATAATTTTCTCTGAGAAAACAAAGCATCCCGAGGAAGCGATACCATACACTAGCATTCTAGTTCATTGCCACTGACTGATTTAGAGAAAAACTGTACTTCATAGGGTTTGCAATGACTGAATTTTGGAAGTAACCAGACTTTTCTCTCAAGATGCTTCTTGATGGTTTCAAGCCTCTGACTTTTCAGTTAGCAACTGAGTATTCTAACCATTTGTACCCCCGCCCCCGCCCCAAGACTCTTGTTGTGAAGTGGTGTCAAGTGTGTTCTGAATCATAGTGGCCTTGTATAGTGTTTCAGAGGAGTGGCTGGCAGGTGTGAACCACTGACCTTCCACTTACTAGTCCAGTGCTTATCCTATACCACCACGCCAGGACTCCAAGAGACACCTCCTAACATTAAAAACATTAAAAACCATTACTATTAAGGATTTATTAAGTTTGGACCACATGATCTGTTTGCACTGCAAGGTCAGTGGTTCAAACTCATCAGCCATTCCTCGGAAACCTTACACAAGGTCGCTATGAGTCAGATATGGTTCAATGGCACTTAACAATAAGCTTCACTTTCCACCTAAATACTGTACAATGATTTCTACCAGACAGTAAGCCCTTCTCCCCATATAGAGCTCCTAAGTGATTTCCAATTCACATTCAACAATACAGGCCTGAAAAGACTGGGGTGGTAAGGGGGAAAAGGAAAGAAAGAAGGAAGGGAAGTATCTGAAGAATCTGGTGAAGCAGGGTGAAGGGGACCAGACCTGTAAACTCTACAAGTCCTATCATGAAAGACCTAAGGGAATGATAGCAGGCAGAAAATGGGAACAGGATGATTCAAATGAGGTACAATAAAATAAGAAAGCAGAATTGAGATTACAGTGGAAAAGATCATAGTAAGATCAGAATAGACAGTGGCAAAATTTTCCCAGAAGGTAGAAGTAAAAGACAAAAAAGGCAAAAAACAAACCCAAACTCGAAATGATAGATTTCTCAGAGAATCAATTTGGAGAATACAACAATTGACTGTTCAGAAGGAGAACACAGAAAATGGTATGAGATTAAACCTGGAGGCAGGCATCTCTCAAAGGAAAGTTCGACTAAGTCCTGCATAATGAATGGAGGAATAACCTCACACTGAGTACATCATTGTAAAATTTAACATATCGAGAATAAAAATAAAATAAAGATCTTTAAAGTTCCAAAGAAGAGGAAAATAGATCACAGCCAAACATCACAAATGGTTGCCCCTAACAATATTCAATTGTTTTACTAAACATGTGTGCATTGGAGAGGGGAAGGGAGGAAGCAATCTATTTTGCCTGGTTTTGTAAATAGGAAGGAATAAAAAATCTGGCTGGTAGAACTGAACCTATGTAGCTTAGGCCTTCCCTTCTCTATGCTCCACTTACCACACATGAGGTGCATTTTGTTTTGCATGGAGTAAACTTAGCAGGAATGGAGGGGGACTGTATGAGAGAGGGTGCACCTAAGACCCCACCTCATTCAGTGGAGTCATCAAAGCTGTAGGCAGCCTATTTGGCTGTAGATTACTTGGTGGCAGTGGTGGTGTGCCTTCAAGTAGGTTTCGACTTATAGCCACCCTGTATAGGGTTTCCAAGGCTGTAAATCTTTACGGGAGCAGAAAGCCTCATGTTTCTCCTGTGGAACAGCTGGTAGTTTTGAACTCTTTCTCCCATGGAGCCATTCAGTGGATTTGAACCACCAACCTTTAGGACAGCAGCCCAGTGCTTAAATGATTGTGCCACCAGGGCTCCTCATTATAGGACTGTTAATTTTATTAAGTACTGTAGAGTCAGTTCTGACTCATAGAAACCTTGTATAGGGTTTCCAAGGAGGGATTTGGTGGATTTGAAGTACTGATTATCTACTTCTGTAAAAATTTCAGACAAGAAACTCTTATGGGGCACTTGTACTCTGCTGCATGGTATAACTCTGCTGCATGGTATAGCTATGAGTTGGAATCAACAACACTTAACAACAGTATATGTTTAAATTAATTAATTTAGTTACTTTAACACGGAGTCCTGGTGCGGTGTTGTGGGATAATGCACTAGACTACAAGGTCGGTTTGAACTGCAAGGTTCAAATTTACCAGCCGCTCCTTGAAAACCCTATACAGGGTCGCTATGAGTCAGAGCCAACTCGACAGCACTTGCGGTTAGCAGTCTACTGCTTATGCTACAGTGCCACTCATAATGACCCTGTATAGGGTTTCCAAGGAATGGTGGGTGAGTTTGAACCACCGACCCTGTGGTTCAAACAGAACTTAAAAATTAAAAAGTCCAATAAGGCACAAAGTGATTGGCTTACAAGTTTTAAAGAGTGAATATTGTTTAAGAGTGTGCAGGGGAAGATAGAGTTCCCACGAATAGTTTTCATCTTGTTTAGATGGGTCTGGTGAAAAGAGATGGGGGTAACATTCTTACAATTCAACAGTGAGTAACTGTGACTGTCACAATTGTAAAGGTAGATGTTTTATGACATAAATGGGGGAGTAGTTAATCTTACAGTCCAGAAACAGAGGACCCTAGGACCATCAAGGGAGAAGAGCACAAGTGGAATGTGGGATCCTATCCAGAGAAGCAGCAACACCAGAGATGGAGACATGGAGAGAGAGAGAGCAGCTGAGGACGCTAAATTCATGGAAAGAGAGGGACTGAGAGCTGGTGAACAGGAGGCAGGCTTGCAGCATGTGCCCTTTGGTGGTTTAAATTATTATATATACCTGAGTGTTTACCAAATTAAAAAAAAAAAAAAAAGAGCTAAAATGAATTTATTTCTAAAAGACAGAAATACTGTTAACTGATGGTACATGGAGGGGATTATAATCATTGTAATGAAACAAAGTATATGATTTGTTGAATGTAAAACTGATGATTTGCTCTGTAAACTTTCACTCGATTCACAATAAAAACTGAAAAAAAAAAAAAGTCAAAAGATCAGCACTAGGTCCAAAAGGGAGATGTGCCCTGTCTGCAGAAGGCTCAGCAAAGAGAAGTAAAATGCATCTCTTATTTGCTACTGATTTTTATCAAAGGTCTGCCTTGGAGGCATATTAAATTCTCCTGGAAGTATTAAAATAGCTTCTCAAAGTCCCTTCACTCAAACCAATTCAGTCAAGAACTTTGGGGTGGAGTCATGACAGTTATTTTTTAAAAGTTCCCCAGGTGATTTTAATATGTTGCCATGTTTGAGAATCATCTGTTAGCTTTGTTTCAAGAGGGGTTTCTCAATAACATGTTGAATATCTAAAAGTGTAAAGAAACTGCTGAGGAATTGGAAATATAGATGAATAAAAAATAGTAAGTGTGCTTCAGAAGTTAAAATACTAGTAAGAAAGAAAATCACATGCCAAGAATAATAATAATGGTAATAACAATGATTGTTGTTGTTGTTACGTGCCATCGAGTCGGTTCCGACCCATAGCGACCCTGTACAGGGTTTCCGAGGGTGTTACTGGACCAATAAACAACATCATGATAAATGGAGACAAGATTGAAGTTCCAAAGACTTCATTTTGCTTGGATCCACAACCAACGCTTATGGAAGCAACAGACAAAAATCAAATAATGTATTAGGCAAATCTGCTGCAAAAGGTCTCTTTAAAGTGTTGAAGAGCAAAGATGTCAGTTTGAGGACAAAGGTGCCCTTAACCCAAGCAATGGTTATTTTCATATGTATGTGAAAGTTATATGAAAGTTAGCTTCATATGCATGTGAAAGTTGGACAGTGAATAGGGAAGACTGTGGAAGAATTGATGCATTTGAGTTATGGTGTTGGAGAAGAATACTGAAAGCACCGTGGACTTCCAGGAAAGAACAAATCTGTGTTGGAAGAAGTGCAGCCAGAATCCTCCTTAGAAACCAGCATGATGAGATAACCTCTGTTATACTATGCACATGTTATTAGGAGGGATCAGTCCCTGAAGAAGGACATCAGGAGGGTCAGAGAAAAAGAGGAAGACCCCCTAACGAGATGGATTGGTACAGTGACACCAACAATGGGCTCAAAGGTAGCAAAAGTTGTGAGGATGGTGCCGAACTGGGCAGTGCTTCATTCTGTTGTACACAGGGTCACTAAGACGGGAACCAACTCAATGGCACCTAACATAAACAACAACAAATGTCATATATAAATCCTAAAAAATGTGAATACCAGATATGAAGACATCTCAAGAAAATACATAACAGAGCCAAGACTAATAATATAAAAACACTGACTCCAAAATTAATAAACCTAAAATTCTAAAGTCAAATAAAATTTAACATCCAGTAGGTCTAACACTTTACTACAAACCAAGGCTCTGAACTGGTTTGGTTATGGGTGAGGTAGCAAATTTGGAACAGACCCCAATTTGTAGAATGGTGGGTGTACTGGAATGATCAAACTGGAAAAATCATGAGTTGAAACCCTGGTGTGGGAGACTCAGAAATGGGCCAGCGAGCCCATTCAGGCATCTAATGTGAGAAACAGCCAGGGCTGTGGAAAGCAACACACATTCAATGCAAGGCATCAGGACATAACTGTTTCTGACTCCACCCATCAAAAGATTTAGTTTCCTTCTAAGAAGGAAATTAAGTTTCTAGCAGAGTGTCAACCTGTAACTTTTCCCATGCCAATATACCCAATTTTACAAATTCAGACCCATCTAGTTTCTTTTTGTCTATCACAACTGAACTGAGAAAAATCCTCTTGAAGTACTGAAATATAATCCTGCAATTGGAATGAGCATGCTTTAAAAGTGAAAACACAATGTATTTACAAAATGATGAACTCCTCTAAGTACTCACGCCTGCATGTATTCCCGTTTTCATTACCACTGGATCCTGACACGAATCCTAGTGTGGCGTGCTATTAAGATAAGCCCTAGATTGATAACTTCAAGGTAAGTGGTTCAAACCCACCAGTCACTCCTTGGAAACCCTATACAGGGTTGCTGTGGGTTATAACCAACGCAACAGCACATAACAACAACAACATCCTGACAAGAGCCCTGGTGTGGTGCTGTACCAAACTAACACTGGACTGCTAACCACAAGATCAGTAGTTCAAACCCACCAGCCACTCTTGGAAACTCTATATATAGAGTTGTTTAGGCTCATTGGTTAGACAACAGCAACAAGGTCCTGACAGGGAGCTCTTGTGATGCTGAAGAATAAGTACAAGACTTCTAATGACAAAGTCAGCCATTCAAAATCACCAGCTTACCCTCAAGAGAGAAAGATGATGCTCCAGTAAAGATTTACAGCCTTGAAAACCTATACAGGGTCACTATGAATCAATATTGACTCAATGGCTGTTGGTTAGGGCCTGATAACCCAAACACAGCTCCAGGATTCTGATGACTCCAATACAGACTTCATTCAAAACCAACAAGTAACCAAAGGAAAGCAGCAGAGACATAGGCACGAAAACACTACCTTTAAAGCCCAACTTTAAGAATGAGCTACCTTGAATTTTCATAAATTCCGTAGTGGATCAGCAGTTCGAAACTACCAAGGTTCCGCAGCAGAAAGATGAGGCTTATCTATTCCCGTAAAGATTTACAGCCTCAGAAACCCTATGCAGGGTCGCTATGGGTCAGAATCTACTCCATGGCATTTAACAACAACAATAATTCTTTATTAACTCTCAAACACCACACTTATTAGTTGGCTTTTTTTTTTTTTAACTTTAATTATTTTGCTCTTTTAACTTTGCACGTGTAGAATTTTTCTTCTTTTGAATGTCAAAAGTAAAAAAGGTACTTCCGTGTGTGTGTGTGTGTGTGTGTGTGTGTGTGTGTATGTGTGTGTTTACCAGTGAGATGCCTAGCAGACAGATTCAGATTGGCTTCTCTGAGGTAGAGAAGAGCGATGCGGCAGGTAGTCACTAGGTGGCAGCACCACACAAGCTTACATCCATGGCAGCTTGGCCAAGTGAGGTCTGGCTGGCAGTTGTCAGGGGACATGGCTGATTGCTGAGAATATTGTCCAGTTAAAGCACTTTCTCCTGGGCACCCTGAAAGTGGATGTTGTTCCCTGTAGGCCAAGAGAGTCATAACTAAGTAAACAAGCCTTTTGTGGGATCACTGCTCCTATACTGAACCCCGGATTTTTGTCAAGAATTGTAGGGAATCTTCCAAGGTGTGTGTGTGGAGGGGTAGTGGTGGTGGTGTTTGGGCATGGAATCCACTCGAGATCCAATCTATAGTTTATCAGAGGCAGCAGCATATCTTCACCTTTCACCCTCCTGAGATTATCTAGATCAAAGACTAGACCGTATCTCCTAATCTCTAAGGGAAAAAAAAAAAATCACTATGGATTTTTTTAAACGAGACTATGTTGAAGTTGTACCAGCAGCTGAAGGTACATAAGTCCTGTTTACTTACTCTGATGTAGAGTCAAACAACAACTCACAGACTGATCTGGACTCACAGGTACCACTTCCTCGCTCTTGTGACCCAGAGCAATTATGTACCTTAACATCTGAGCTATGTTTTACTGACCAAGATGAGCGTTAGACCATCTACATCACAGAGCAACTGAGAGCATTCAGATAAAGTGTTATCCAAATATTTGTTGTTGTTATTAACTACTGTTGAGTCAGTTGGAACTCATGGTGACTCTGTATAGGGTTTCCGAGGAGAGGTTGGTAGGTTTGAACTGCCAACCTCCTGGTTACCAGTCCAGTGCTTATCCTACAATGCCAGACCAGGACTCCATCGAAATGCTACTGGACCAGTGCATAGTTTATATGTTGTTTACTGGGCAAATCCTTTTCTATTGGTGTAAAAGTGGTCACAAGAGAAAATAATTACTTTTAGAATTGTACCTTCTTGAATACATAAATTGTACTTGTTGTTACTAAGGGCCATCAAGTTGGTTCTGACCCATAGTGACCCTGTATAGGGTTTTGGAGGAACAGCTGGTGAACTTGAACCACTGACCTTGCAGTTCAAATGGCTTTGCAGTCTGGCGCATTAACCCACAGCGCCACACCAGTATTGGAGTGGCATAAATTATGACTTTCATGAATGCAGACAGCTTTAGGTTTTGATCCCTTTTTTTCTCACATTTTGTTGCCATTGTCAAAGAGAGAAGTGACTCATAGCACAAAGAGAACAAGAGGTAAGAAATTTCAGGATCTCCTTTGGCAGGACAAAATCTACTAGGAGTAAGGGTGGATCCATCCTTAAGTTAGAGTAGGAAGAAAAAGGGATGTTCAGCAACCAAAAACCCAAATGGGAAAAAAGAAGAAAAAAATTTCACAACCTATCTAAAGTATTCCATTCACCTCCCTAATGCCTTCTGTTCCAGTAACAGAAGCACTTTCACCTTGAACATGCCATAGAGAATGGAAGGAGGTGCATTTCTATGTGTAGTATCAATCGGGGATTCCAGAGACGTTTTTGACAGCTTTAAGGTGCCATGTCTACAACTGGCAGAAAATGAATTTGAGTCTAAGTTTTCAGTTCTCAAAATAGAGCAAATGAAGATTCCTACTTAGACTATATATGACAAGAAGTCTTAGCCTCCAGCACTTCACAGTTCCAGGCTATGCTTGTAGGGAAGCAAAACATTCTGGAACATCATCACTTTAACCCTAAGAGAAAGAAAAGCAGCAGAGAGTCAGAAAATGGATCCACCAAACCAAG
This sequence comes from Chrysochloris asiatica, assembly GCF_000296735.1. Taxonomy (NCBI): domain Eukaryota; kingdom Metazoa; phylum Chordata; class Mammalia; order Afrosoricida; family Chrysochloridae; genus Chrysochloris; species Chrysochloris asiatica. The sequence continues at coordinate 7,296,476 of NW_006408661.1, forward strand.
ATCCACCAAACACTCAGCCAAAGGTGACTCCAGCAAGGATGAGGAGAAGGGTCACAGCTTTTCTGAGGTAATTTTCAAGGTTTACCAGTTTAATATTCCCACTTCAATTATAAAACTTAGTCTTAGGGTGCCTACTAATTGTACCTTCCTTGATTCTGTGTGGGCTGCTAAAATAATAGACTGACATGTCAGAATGCATGAACTGAATGGAAACATAGGTCTAGACTGTGAAGGAGGAGCATGTTAACCAATGGAGAATTTTCAACACCCTCCCCCATCACCACTAGAGCCTTACCAACCTCCATGACATAAAGTCCTCAAGAACACCCTTTCACAATTCGGTCATTCTAATTGTTTGTTTCTTTTATAGTTGGGATAATATATTTTACACAAGCAGAACGTAAGAATGAGAAGAACGGAAGATAGAGAAGGAATGTGGGGTAGCAAAACTGTAAGAGAATGAGGCTGGGATTGAGGAAAGAAATAGAGGGAATTGCTACAAATAAACATTTTTTTTATAAATAAAAAAAACATAAATGAATTGTGGTACTGTAAATTATGTAATGTGTCTCTTCTAACCATAGTCTTTGTAGCTTAAACCAAACCATGTTTTCTTGAAGGGAAAAGGTAGAGAAAGAAACATACGATTGATTATACGATTCAGTTGTGAGTGATTGTTAACAGGGTTCATTGTGATTGCAAAACATGGAACCCTAACATGGGTATAAAATGAGCCATCTCAGAAGCAGGACTAGAGGATCTCACCACCAGAAGGAAGAAGAACCAAGAATGAAGCATGTTTTTGGACTCTGCGATCCCTGCACAAATGAATTCCCTCTATCCAAAAACTGAAGGCGGTGACACCAAAAGAGCAGCAGTGAAGCAGCAGCAGCCAAACCAAGCTCCAGAACAGCAGACAGAGCAGGGGGCTTCCCTGCCCGCAATGCAAATAAATCTGAGTGCCATAGAGCTGGAGGCTCACTTGCAGAGTGAGGTGCCTCCAGACACTTACTTAGGGAACTAGGTTTGCTGACCCGGCCCACAGAGCTAAAACTGAGTACCCTTTGGACATTTTATCAGTGGTGGTAAAAGAGCTTTGTAACATTGCCAGAGCATGGCAGAGGTCAAGGGGCCAGAGAAAGGCTGTCTACAGACAAAGCAGAAAAGAGGCTGTCTTGACTGGAAGGGCTGTATACTGAACTTATTAAATCTTGCATTGTAACCTTTGTTGTTGTTGTTAAGTACCGTGGAGTCGGTTCCGACTCATAGCGACCTTGTACAGGGTTTCCGAGGCCATAAATCTTTACAGGAGCAGAAAGCCTCATCTTTCTCCTGCAGAACAGCTGGTAGTTTCAAACTGCTGACCTTGATGACGGTTAGCAGCACAATTCATAACCACTACACTTAGCTTCCCTAATAAACCCCTAACTGTGAGTATGATAACTGATTTCTGTGTGGCCATTGCAACAGGTTATCAAACCCAGCTGAGTAGAGCATGCTGTGGGATGGTTGGTATCATTTTTACATGAATGGTTGGGAAAAATTGCTATAGAAAGCATGAAAACTCAAGATTTGACTCTAGCCAGCCTATTTATTTTTTTCTTGTCAATTTTTAAAATCATCCTCACTGTGCAGCACACAATTACCTCACTTAGTTTACATGAGCTTCCAATGAATCTCAAAAATGAGAAAAGATACGCCAATCCAACATTCCTTCAATTATTGAATTTGTGATATTTCTGGAATTTATAATGGTGATAAAAAATGCTTCCTGGTTGGATATTTACCACACTTAGTAGAGGAGGCAAATTGCGGAAATTACACACTTAGTAGAGGAAGTTATCTGCGCCGCTCACCAAAATACACAGGCAAAATCACTATTAATGTAAAACATGGCAAACATTTTCTCAAGGGAAATCACAATATCAGCTTTTACAATTTGAAAGACTAGGTTTTTACACAGTGAATTCTATAATTATTAAAAAGGAATAAAATAGAATGAAGCCTCTACACTTTGGCTATTTTACAAGTAACCAAGGGCCATTACGGACTGGAATTGCCTAAGACAAATTCCATGAGCTTCTTTATCATCTCTTCAGCACATACAGCAACAATGATAATCTTAAACTCTATCCCTACAATATTACCCAACTGCAAACCTAGCAAGCCCACAGACAGTGCTTCCCATTAAAATGACAAAAATTAAATTTATAGATATCAAAGTCATGGAGCCCCTGGGTGGTACAACTGGTTAAGCTTCTTAACCGAAAGGCTGGTATTTCAAGTCTACCCAGAAATGCCTTGGAAGAAAGATCTGGAGATCTCCTGAAAAATCAGCCAATGAAAATCCTGTGATGTACAGTTCTATTTGACACACATGGGGTTGTCATGCATTGACATCAACCTGGTAACAGCTGGTGGTAGGTGAAAACCTTACTCAGCTGGATTTGAAAGCCCAGAGTCCCCTGGGTAGTAAACTTAGATAACACTGGGCTAACTAGGTAGGTAAAGTCAACATCATTAGCTCTACTGGAGTTGATCCAGGAAGTAGAGCAAGCCTATTTCTGGGCATTTTGGGCATTGATCTTCAATGACCTTGGGATGATGTTGGTTCTACTAATTATTAGTTAAGGTAATTAGTTGTATGACTTTCTCATGTACTTTTTTGGGGTCTTAATTTCTACATTTACAAAGTAGAAGTGATGAGGCAAAAGAATACTGATTAATAATTCAGATTTTGCAGCCAGCTTGCTTGAGTTCTAACCTATAGATTTGTGTGACCCTGGGTAAGTTGCTGAACCTTTCTGTGCCTCATTTGTAAAACAGATACAGAAAAAGAACCCACTTCATTGATTAAGTACTCATGAGTTAAGATTTGTAGTGTTCGGCAAAGTGCCTGATCCACAGAAAGCACTGCATATGTGTATTTACTTTTTTTTTTTTTTTT
>NW_006408661.1:7299839-7308329 GCF_000296735.1 Chrysochloris asiatica
GCGACCCTGTACAGGGTTTCCGAGGGTGTAAATCCTTACGGGAGTAGAAAGCCTCATCTTTCTCCCGCGGAGCGGCTGGTAGTTTCGAACAGCTGACCTTAAGGTTCGCAGCCCAATTCGTAACCACTACGCTACCAGAGCACCTTGTTACATGTGGTCAAATCAGTTACAACTCATAGTGACCCTATGTACAACATGATGAAATACTGTCTTGTCCTGAGCCATCCTCAAAATTGTATGTTTGAGTCCATTGTTGTGTTCACTGTTGTCAATTCAACTCATTGGGTGTCTTCCTCTTTTGCGATGATTCTCCTCTTCAGTGAGCATGATGTCCTTTTCCAGAAACTGGTCCTTCCTAACATGTCCAAAATACAAAAGATGAGTCTCTCACAGGAGCAATCCATCCATACTTCCTCCAAAACAGCTCTGTTCATTCTTCTGTCAGTCCATGGTATTTTCAATATTGTTTATCAACACCATAATTATTATGTATCAATTCTTCTATGATCTAATGTATTGTATAGCTTTTGCGTGCATATAACGTGACTGAAAATACCATGGCTTGGGTCAGACTCATCTTAGTCCTCAAAGTAACATATTTGCTCTTTAAACTTTAAAGAGGTCTTTTGTAGATTTGCCTAATCCCACACATGGCTGGGTTTCTTGACTCTTCTTCCATGAGTGGTGATTGTGTATTCAAGCAAAATGACATCTTTAACAGTTTTAATCTTTTCTCCACTTACCATAGTTTTATTTATTGGTCCAGTTATGAGGATTTTTGTCTTCTTTACTTTAAGATGCAATTCATACTGAAGGAGATAGTCTTCTCTTTTCATCAATAAATGCTTCCAGTCCTGTTTGCTTCCAATAAGTAAAATTGTGTCATCTGTTTATCACAGGTTGTTAATGAGTCTTCTCCTCCAATCCCGATGCCCCTTTCCCCTTCTTCTTCATGTAATCCAGTTTCTTGGTTTATTTGCTCAGCATACAGACCAAATAAGAATAGTGAAAGAATACAACCCTGATGCACATCTCTCCTTATTTTAACCATTCAGTGCCCCCTTTATCTGTTCTAATGACTGCCTCTTGGTATATGTGCAGGTTCCTCATGGGCATAATGAAGTGTTCTGGAATTCCCATTGTTTGCAATGCTATTCATAGTTTGTTGTGATCTACACATTTGAATGCCTTTGCATAGTCATAACAAAGCACAAGTAAACCTTTCTCTGCTATTCCTTGCTTTCAGGCCAGATCCAGCTGACATCAGCAATGATATTCTTCATTTTCCATGCTCTCTTCTAGAATCTGGTTTGAGTTTCAGGCAGTTCCCTGTCAATATACTGCTACAAACATTTTTCAATAATCTTCAACAAAACTTTACTTGCATTAATACTAATGATAGTGTTCAATGATTCCACTTTATGTTGGGTCATCTTTCTTTGGCATGGGCATAAATATGGATCTCTTGCAATCAGTTGGTCAAGGTAGCTGTCTTCCAAATTTCTTGGAATCGACGAGTGAGTGCTTTCAGTGCAGCATCAGTTTGGTGAAACATTTTCAATTTGTATCCCTTCAATCCCTGGAGCCTCCTTTTTTTCCATGCCTTTAGTGCAGCTTGAATTTATTCCTTCAGTTATATGGCACTTGTTGAAATGGCTGCCCATTGACAGATTCTTTCTTGATACAGTGACTGTGTATTCCTTCATCTTCTTTCGATGCATTATTCAATATTTTCCCATAGATTACTTCAGTATTATGATGAGGTTTAATTTTTTTCGTCAGTTCTTTAAGCTTGAAAAATATTGAGTGTGCTCTTCCCTTACAGTTTTCTGATGCCAAGTCTTCAAGCATTTTATATTAATACTTTGTATTCTCATGCTGCCCTTTGAAAATTTCTGTTCAATGCTTCTACTTCATCATTTCTTCCATTCACTTTAGTTTCTCTATGCTTCAAATTGGAGCATCTCTTCAGACAGCCATTATTATCTTTGTCATTTGAATGACTCTCTTTCTTAGACTACAATGTTCTTGATGTCATTCCACAACTCCTCTGGTCTTTTCTCATTAATGTTTACTAATACATCCCATCTGTTCTTGGATGGTTTCTACATTTGGGTGGAATATACTCAAGCTCATATTTTGGCTCTTGTGAGCTTGTTTTAATTTTCCATGGCATCAATCTGAACTAGTAATTGATTGATGTTCTATTCCACAGTTGGCCCCAGGTCTTATTTGGGTTGATGTTATTGATCTCCATTGTCTCTCCCCACAGATGTAATCAGTTTGATTCCTGTGAACTCCACTGTTCACAGGTCCACATGTATAGTCACCATTTACGTTATTGAAAAAAAGATATTTTCAGTGAGTAAGTGGTTGGTCCTGCAAAATTCTATCATGAAGTCTCTATCATTGTTTTTATCACCATAGTTTCCAACTACTCATCCCTCTTCTTTGTTTCTAACCTTTGTAGTTATCAATGCATCCGGATTGCATGTTTGATTAATTTCAGATTCAAGAAATTGGTAGAATTCTTCAATTTCTTTTGTGGTTGGTGCATAAATTTGAATAATTTATGTATTAACTGGTATTCCTATTAGGTATATGAATATTATCCTATCACAGAGAGCATTGTACTTCAAGATAGATCTTGAAATGCTCTTTTTGATGATGAATGCAATGATTCCTATTTGTTACTTCTGTTAGGGCAAACCATATTGATTACCTGATTCAAAATTTCCAATATCAGTTCATTTCAGCTCACTAATGCATGCCTAAGATACTGACCTTCATGCATTCCATTTCATTTTTGGCTTCCAGTTTTCCTAGAGTCATACTTTGTACATTCTACATTCTGATCATTAATGGATACTTACAGTTGTTTCTTCTCATTTTGAGTCCTACCCGCCTGCAGTAAATGAAGGTCCCAAAAGCTTTTTTCATTCACATTACTCTACTTGTGAAAAAAGCAGTTCTTCTTCCATTGTATTTTGAGTGCCTTCCAACCTGAGAGCTCAACTTCTGGCACTTTATCAAATAATGTTCCAATGCTATTCATAACATTGTTAGTAGCTAACCCTTCAGAAGTAGTCTGCGTCTCTTTCTTGTTAGTCTGGAAGCTTCAGTGAAACCTGTCTACCATGATGGATCCTGATAGAATTTAAAATACTGGTGGCATATCCTCCAGCATTACAGCAACACACAAACCCCCACAGTATACCAAACTGACAGATGAGAGTGGTGGATCTTCTACCATACACAAATTTTGTAAAGTTTAGTGAATATGCTCTATATTATATATAATTATTAGATTATTGAGCATTACTTCTTCATTATAAATGGTTTAAAGGCAGAAGGTCCCTTTTATCTGTTAAAATTGTTATGAGCCCATAGAGTCAGTTCCAACTCATAGTGATCCTGTACATGGTTTCCAAAGAGAAGCTGGTGGATTTGAACCACCAAACTTGTGGTTGGCACAGTGAGACACCAAGAAGTTTAGAATTAACAATATTAATATCTCTGTCATTCTTTTTATACACACTTCATGTAAAGATATATATTCTTTGTAATGTTTTTTATTCGGTAGTTTGATAAGTTTAGGATCAGATCCATATTCATGCTGATTAATGTTCAGGAGAATTAAGAGGTGTTTCCTTTCCTTTTTGGTTGAACACAATTCCTTGTTTTCTTACTTGAAATACTCTTCTTTATGCTATGAACTTTTCCCCTAATGTGCTGAATAAATGTAATCTTTGGACTTACTCAGTCTCCTGACTAAATTTCCCTTGGGGTTGGAGGTGGTAGAGTTGGATAGAATGCCATGAGGAAAATTTAAACATATCCTCATTTATATTCCACTACCTTGTGAACAACATGGAAAACACCTTGTTTATCTAGAAGCTCTGACTCACATATACAGCCGTTTTTCCTCTGAATTTTGACTTTGTTGCATATCATTCTTTGGAACTGTTCATACACAATACTGTTTATCTTCTGATATCCAGGTCAGCTTCCCAGAGTAGGCCTGGGGCTGTATGTGTAGGCATGCGCTGTTTCCACTTCTGGGTATGGGGAGTGCTGAGCACCATAAATAGCATTTTAAGCCTAGTTGGTCTCCAAAGTAAAACTCTGAAGAAAAAAGTTTTTCTATGGTTAAAACTCTCCCCTCACTCTTCACCATTTATTCATTCAATAATAGAGGAAATACTACGTAAGAGGATATAACAAGCAAAAAGAGCTAAAAGTAAGGTAGAGGCTGACAGTATTCAATAACCACATACTTATATTTAATTTCTAAGTGAGCTATGTGACCTGAAATAAAGTGACACAGAAATTAGCCTAAATGTCATGGAAGTTGGAAGCAGAGTGGAAAGGGAATAAAGGTCAGGTAAACCTTCCCGGAGAACATGCATTGCTGTTGATACTTGAAAGGTGAGAAAAATTGTATGAGGAAGAGAAGATAAGCTAAATTTCAAGAGATGTTTTCTCGTGTGTGCTGGATTGCAAGCACACTGCTGTAGTTCTGTAATTCCAGAGCAGTTGAGGCTGGTTGATGTCACGGGGGCATGGAGAGTGATGGTCCACATAGGGAATCTGCAATGCTCAGAATCTCTGAGGAGGGAGGACACATGGTGGAATCAAGCACCTATGAGAAGGGCAGTGAGGCTGGAGGACAGAGAAGAAGTTGTGTGAGGTTGTGTTGACAGAAGTAGTCAGGGTATAGAATTTGCAGGACTCTGCAAACCAAGAAGGCTTTGGATCTCACAGCTATTCAGATGTACAGCACTGAAAACAATCTCAAGTAAGAAAAGATATTATATATTAATGATATACGATAATGTGACTTTTTCATTTAGGAAGGCTTGCTACTCTGATTTGTGTCCCCCAGGCATTGAGCCCAGGAGTCTGGAGAGGCCAATCCAGGGTTTTAGGTGTGGTCAGATCTGAGGCTGTTCAAGAAGTCCAGGGAACTTAGGAAGAAGCCTTCCCACAAGTGAGAATTTCCAGGGAACACCTCTGTTGATGAGAAAGGGCTGGTGATTCTGCAGATATGCTGAGATCCTATTGGTCAGAAATCTCCTTTGGTGCCACCAAATCAAGTTAAGAATTACTAATATGCGCAGTTGGTAATCACAGGTGTGCTCTAAGGGATAAGTATTTGCATGTCATCTACATAGGTTTTGAAGCAATTTATAGGAAAAATCTGATCTGCAACACTGGACTAAAGAGTTTTCTGCAAAAACAATGAAAATGTTCAACATCTGTGCTATCAAACACTGTAGCCGCTAGCAACATGTGTCTACTGAACATGTCTACTCAAAATGTGTTTAGTGCAAATGAGGAACTTTAACTTTTTAACTTAATTTTTAATTTTATTTCATTTAAATCAATTTAAAATTCAATTAAGTAGCCATATGCAGCTAATGGCTGCCATATTGGGTAGGGCTGGACCAAAAGGTCAAATTGTGGTAGAAAAGTCACAGAACACACATAATTAAGCATTAACAACACAGCTATTTTAATTAAGTTTGCTCTGAAACTCTTCTCTGACAATGTAAAATGGGATAAAAACATATAATACACTTACTGAATTTAGAAGCCTTAAACTACTACTTAGAGTCCTGGTGTAGCATCGTGGGTTAATGCTCTGGGACTGGAAGGTCGGTTTGAACTTCAAGGGCAGTGGTTCAAGCTTACCATCCATTCCTTGAAAACCCTATACAGGTCATTATGGGTGGGAACTAACATGATGGCACTTAACAACAACAAAACTACATATGCAGAGTAGAGTGGCTCAATAAGATAAGCTCTGGACTACAAACCACAACATTAGAGGTTTGAGCCCACCAGCCAGTATACAGGACAAAGATGAAGATTTATGCTCTCACAAAGATTGGCAACCTTGGAAACCCTCCCTATACAGGGTCATTATGAGTTGGAACCAACTTGTTGAGTGCCATCAAATCAGCTCCAACCCATAGGGTTTCCAAGGAGCAGCTGTTGAACTTGAACGGCCGAACTTCCAGTTCAAATGACTCTGCAGTCTGGCACAGTAACCACAATAGATAGCACTTCATTACAAAAAAATGACATACATTTGTCATGATATTCTGTGGTTGTAGCATCATTTGGTTATCTATTTTGTTATTATGCTTTTGTGTGGTGCTGTTGGATAAGCAGTGGACTGCTAACTACAAGGCTGTCAGTTCAAATCCACCAGATTTTCTTGGAAACTCTGGTGTGGTGCTATAGTATAAACACAGGACTGCTAACCACACGGTCAACAGTTGAAAACCACCAGCTGCTCTCAAAAACCATACATAAGGTCGCTACTGGAACCAACTGGATAGCACACACCAACAACAGATAAATGGAGTGAATCATTTAAAAAAGGAATTTAACTTTGACTAACTATGTACACCCTCGGAAACCCTGTACAGGGTCGCTATGGGTCGGAACCGACTCGATGGCACTTAACAACATAACAACAACAACTATGTACAGTTCATTCAGACATGCAATAATTCAACTCAATACAGGGTTGCTAAGTTGCAACTGAATGCATAGCTCTCAACAGACATGCATTGCTCCTCTATTTCACAGGAAAACTATACCAAGTGGTAAAGCCAGAGGAGAACATAGGTTCCAAAGTGAAGTCTGTAAACCAAACAGTTGTAAAATCAATGATTAGAGAAAGATTATCTTAATCTCTGAAGGCAGGAAAAACACCTCTGTTCTTCTTATCAGTGCTACTTTGATATCTTCCAGCTCAGACTGTGGGACACAGCTGGTGCCCAAAGTAGGATCCATGAGAAGATTATTGCAGAGCAGATGCCTTTTGGATCGAAATGCTTTCCAATTCAAACAACCTGAACACCAGAACATATACCCAGGACCCGGTATTCAAGTTCTGCTTTCCTGGCATCCTACTGAAAAGGCTAGCAGACGTACGGCTCCAGTTCATATAGGTTTACAAAACAATTTTTTTATATTCCTTAGAGATATGTTTACTTCAAACAAACCTATACAAACTTTTTAAAAATCAAAGGGATTAGTACATATGATGATCTTTTTTATTACTCTTTATCTTTTGTTGTATGTCAAAATTATTTAAAAACAGATGCTCAATGTTGCAAATACCTTATTTGTCCAGCTACTTACCTTATGCTAGAAATAGTTTTGATGGACACCATGAAGAACAATGCAGTCCATAGTTATTTTTTGCTTCATTTGATTTAATTAACATGTTAGCTTGCCTCTTTTACTGGTTTATATTTTCCTTAGGAATCCTGGTGTGGCACTATAGGAAAAGCCCTGGGCTTCTAACCACAAAGTCCACAGTTCAAACCCACCAGTTGATCCTCAGAAACCCTGTGTAGGGTCACTATCAGTAGGATTTGACTCAACGGCTCTTAACAACATTTTCCTTGGAAATAATATTTCCATAAAGGCTCTTACTGATATAAAAAGGCAGTGGAATATTTTATAAAAGATGGAGAATAAAAGGGAAGAGAGTACTCAATAATAACTGCCACATATCTTTTTTAAAAATCAATAAATGAAGGTATGTTGAGGATATGTTTGCTTTTATTATATTACGAATTTTATTCCCAATAGTGCATGTGTGAATGTGTATGTAAGTATTTTACTATTGCATTCAGTATTGTGATTGCCTTCATATAAACCTTGTGAACTATCCGAATTTGCTTTCTAAGCATGACCACTAAGAACATCTGGTGACCATGAATTGGTAGTATAGAAACAGGACATAACACATAGGTAGTAAGATCCACACAGTGTGTTCACTGTGCTCAGTGTAGAGTGGCATTCAAGAAGAAACCTGTTTCAGGGGGTTAGTTAAGGGTTCACAGAAGAGCAGTGGGCTTTGGGAAGCTCTGTCCTAGTATCCTGAGCAGCTCATTGAATAGGAAGTGCAGGGCTACATTAAGGCAGCCAGTACTTACAAGGTGGTGAGACTTCAAAGGTCAGTGTGGCACCAAACATGCAAATGGTGCCTTATAAATCGGTGTCACTTACACAGATCATAACTACAACTCTCCACTCCATATTTTCTTCCTTCGTCAAAAGCATCTTCAAACATCAAGTCGCACAAGTAAGACCAATTGCAATCACCTTAACAATGCTTCATTCCGGAAATCAGGAAGTCGTGACACCTTTACAGCAAGGAACATTCCCACCCCTTCCATACACAGAGTAGACAGGGATGGGCAACTTGGACATTGGTTACCCAAAATGGGAGGGAGGGGGGGGAGGGGCTTCAAAGGCAAGAAGTGACTGGCTTACAAGCTTTCAAGAAGAAACCTAGATCCAGAGGGTATGGAGGAAGGTAGAATCTCCACTGAGTAGTATCCAATCTGTCTAGGCGGAGCTGATGAAATGAAATGCGGATAGGTCTCTTGTGATACAATAGTGAATAATTGTTATCAGGACTGATTGTGAGGGTTGGAAATGTAAAGGTAGACATTTTGTAGC
>NW_006408661.1:7312879-7320511 GCF_000296735.1 Chrysochloris asiatica
CTATTCATAAGGTTTTCAGAGACTAAATATTTGGAAGTAGTTCGTCACTCTTTCTTCCTCGTCTGTCTTCATCTGAAACCTGTCCACATGTGTGACCCTCCTGTTACTTAAAATACTGGTGACATAGCTTTCAGAATCACAGCAACCCACAAGCCACCACAGTATGACAAACTGACAGACGAGTGGTGGTGGTTCCCAATAGGAGTTGATTAAATGTTTGTGGAATAAAGAAGAGAAGTCCAAATCTTCCAAGACTTATCCCTAAAGAAATCGCAATTTTTGGAACTAATTGCTATAAATAGCAAAATAAATGAACTTAAACGCAGTTGTAACTTTTGTCATAAATCCAAATAGACAGATGAGTGATGGCGGCTATGTGCCATGGAGTCGGTTTTGACTCATAGCGACCCTGTATAGGGTTTCGGAGGCTGTTAATCTTTACAGGAACAGAAAGCTTCATCTTCTTCCCATGGAATTGCTGGTAATTTTGAACTGCTGACCTTGAAATTAGCAGCCTGACTCATAACCACTCTGCTAACAGAGTTCCTTAGACAGATGTGTATGTTACTTAAAATACTCATGCCCATGGTCTTATTTATAGGTTTTTATTGTTTGTGTCATGATATATTACAATTGTTGATTGCTTATGTGAATCTCAATTTTAATAATTTCATTTGGAAATGACAGTTCTCAAAGAAAATGTGGCTTATATATTAGCTTTGGCCTAATTCTGAACATACTCAGTGGATTTAAAATTATTTCTCTATTTTATTCCGTTCATCTCATGTGTTGTTGCTTTTTGTTGTTAAGTGCCGTTGAGTTGGTTCTGACTCACAGTGACCCTGTATAGTGTTTCCAAGGAGCAGCTGGTGAATTTGAACTGCCATTCTTGTGCTTCAAACTGAGCTTGCGGTCCATTGCTTTATCCCACAGTGCCAAACCAGAGCTCCTAATGTATACAAGTCCATATTTTTCAGGCATTTACTAACTTGTCATCCTGTGTTCTTGTCGTTTTTCTAACTCTTCAATTTGATTGTTGACATGAGACAGAAGATATTCCTTACTATAATTCCAGTGAAGTGACACCTAATGATTCCGAAAAAATGCTAAAAATAGCTTAAAATATCTCTACAATTAAACAGAAATAAATGTTATTTAAACAAGTGTTATTACCGTATTACTCAAGATTATTACTATGCATGTATGCCACATAAATAAGAACACATTTCAACTTCAAAGGTCTAATGATCACAAAAACCATAAGGTTAAATAGTAGCACTGAGTTTTGCCAAAAATGAAAAGGAAATTGATAAGGTGAAGAAGCAGCATGCCTACTTTTAATGGTAATTCAACTGAAGAATAAATTAAATAAAATAAGATGTGCCTTTAAAATAGAAAAATCACCAACAAAGACTGGGAAAAAGAAATACAAATAATATCACCATCTCTATCATTTTCAGTTTAGAAGACGAAAATTAAGATACACTAGTGACGTGTGGGTTAATGCACTGGACTACAGGGTTTCTTTGAACAACAAAGTCAGAGGTTCAAGTTTACCAGTTGCTCCTCTGAAGCCCTATACAAGGTCGCTAAGGGTTGGAGTCAACAGCACTTTACAGCAAAAACAAGTGACTAAATTTGGAGTCTTGATATGGAGCCACAGAATAAGCACTTGACCTGAAGGTCAATTTGAACCACAAGGTTAGCAATTCAGCCTCAGAAACCCTATACAGGGTCCTAGTGAGTTGGAACTAACTGACTCAATGGTACTTAACAACAACAGTTACTTAATTTAGAGTTCTTTTCCCAGAAGCTTTTTTGTCTTTGTACTGTCACTGTCTTATTTCCATACACTAATGAACTGTAAGTCTGAAATAGATCTTAGAAGCCATCTAGTTCAACTACAGGCCTATAAATGTGAACTGATCCTTCAAAGTCAGAGAGCTAATTATCAATTGACAAGAACTGGAACACAGCACTTCTTGCTACTAGCCATATATTGAGTCATCTCCTTAGTAAATCCAAGGTTCACCAACTAGCATCCAGGTTTTCAAAACTGGTCTCCCAAGGATCTATTTCATGCGCCTTTAAAGAGAAATTCTACTATAAAAATTTTAAAAGTTTCTAAAATCAGTATCTCTCATTAAACTGCTTTCCTGAAAGCTCTTGTGGGCAGAAAAATAATTTTAGTAAAATCCACTTATTCATATGAAATTAAATATTTTATGCGATGGATAATTTGAGATCCTTGTGTTCTTGTTCTTTTTTAACGCTTCAGTCTGATTTAAACTCAGAAAGCGACACATTCCTTACATAATCCCAATGAAGCAGCAACTGATGATTTTAAAGTTCTCTGTACATGAGAACAATGAACATTATGTGACCATATGCTGAAAATAGCCAACAAGACTTCCATTGAAGTAGAAAACATATTTTAAAACAACTGCTGTTAGTAATGTGTTAAATACCCCCATTTTGTCAAGCATTTCAATAATCAGTCACTCCCTTGGGGAAAACACTTTCACAATCTCTTATATGTTGGTATTTGTGGTGATCAAAAATGACCCTGATAAACCTTTCTAATATTATTTTCATGCTGATGTTCACATGAAATCACTGCTTTTATATCCTTTCTTCAGCCTTTTCCATTATCTCTGCCTCCTTCACCAGGTTCTCTTGTCCTTAACTTTTCACTACAAAATTGTTTCATATTCTTGAAATCTCATTCATGTAACACTTCTTGCAAAGTGCAATCGTATTTTCTGTTCTACTCCGGGTCTGTCAGTTGTACTGTGATGACTTGTAGGCTTCTGTGATGCTTGAAGCTATGCAAATTGTGTTTCAAATACCAGCAGGGTCACCCATGTTGGTCAGATTTCAGTAGAGCTTCTTCCACACAAAAACATGGAGAAAGGACTTGGTGATCTACTTCTAGAAAAAACTGGCCAGCGGAAACCATATGAATAACAGTGGGATATTGTCTGGCCTTGTGTCTGAAGATGAGCGCCTCGGGTTTTAAGGCACACAAGATATGCCTGGGAAGAGCTGCCTCCTCAAAGTAGAGTTCACCTTAATAAGATGGATTGAATAAAGTTTTCAGGACCTTCATTTGCTGATTTGGCATGACTCAATGAGAAGAAACAGCTGTAAGTATACATTAATAATCAAAACATGGAATGTATGAGTTTTGAATCCAGGAAAATTGGAAGTTTTAAAAATTAAAATAGAATGTTTAAAGATCAATATCCTATACATTAGTGAGTTGAAATGGACTTGTATTGGCCATTTTGAATAGGACAGTGTACTATACTGGGAATGAGGCATTGAACAGGAATGACATCACATTCATTGTCAAAAAGACCATTTTAAGGTCTTTACTGAAGTAAAATACTGTTAATGATAGGACAATATCCATATACTTATAAGGACAAACAGTTAATACAACTATTAATCAAATTTACTTGCCAACCACTAATGCCAAAGATGAAGAAACTGAAGATTTACCAACTTCTGGCATCAGCAATTGTCCAAACATGTAATCAAGATGCACTGAGAGTGACTGATGATTGTAATATGAATGATTGCTCTTTAGAAAAGATGTCCTTAATGATAAAAACAATGCTGGAGATTGCATGATAGAACTTTGCAAGATCAATACCTTAATGTAAATGCACTGCCATTGAGTTGATTCCAACTCCTATGTTGTAAACCTTGACAGGAACAGAAAGCCTTATTTCTCTCCCAAGAAGTAGCTGGTGGATTTGAATTGCTGACTTTGTGGTTAGCAGTCTAGTGCTTATCCTACAATGTCACGGGAAGTTATAACTTAAAAAATATATATATAATATATGAGTTGGAATCAACTTAAAAACAATGGTTTTGGTATTTTTAAAATTATGTGCCAAGCACTGTGCCTTAGCTTATGTTATCTCATTTAGTACCTCTATCCAATATTGTAATTTATTGTGAGCAGTGGATAGCTAAAGACTAGCGATACACTCAAATTTTAGTTTCTTTAGGATGGTTTTCCGAAGAATGGTTTAAACAAAACAGTGATTTCTGAGGGCCTCTGCTGGATCAGTTGCATTTAAGTCAGAGAGGATCAGCTCAGAAGATTAGGGTGACTGTTTTATTTGAGGGGATCCCCAAGGGGAATTCTTGATACACTGTCTCAAAGGATACATGAAAATCATGGAAACTTATTAGGAAGATGTTTTAAGAAAAGAGAAAATTGCATTAGTGAGAAAAAGGCCAGGAAAATTGTACCAAGGAATTCTTCCCCACCACAACAATGCACCTGCTCATGCTTTGAGGATAACAACGGCTGGCTTAAGAGAATTTCATTGGTGCCCCATTCATGCTACAACCCTGCTTTTGCCCATTCATACTTCTCTATGTTCCCCAAAGTAAAAATCATTAAGAATGAACACATTTGAGTCTCTCAAACTGTGGTTTTTACAGGGAAAGAGTCCTGGTGTGGTGCTGTAGGATATGCACTGGATTGCTAACCACACAGTCAGCAACTCAAATCCACCAGTCACTCCTCAGAAACCCTATACAGGTTTGCTATGAGTTGGCGCTGATTTGACAGCACTTAACAACAACATTGTGTTCTTTCATTGTTTTCTTTATTTCTTTAAGCTTTGTCTACATTTTCCCTTAGTTCTTTAGTTATGTTTAAAGTTTTCTAGTTTTGTGTTGTTGTTGTTTTCATTATTTGGACATATCTAGATAGACTTTTACACGTATGGGATATCAATGATACTGTCTAATGATTTCCGCATTCCATTGGGTCACTTCTCTTTGGAATGGACACAAATATGGATCTCTTCCAGTCACTTGGCCAGGTAGTTGTTTCCCATGGAAGCAGCAGTCTTTCATGGAAGCAGCAGTCAAAACATGAAATGACACATTGCATTAGGCAAATCTGTTGTGCAAGACCTCTTAAAAGTGTTCAAGAGCAAAGATAACAGTTTGAGGACTAAAGTATGCCTGACCCAAGCTATGGTATTTTCAATAACCTCATACACATTTGTGAAAGTTGGACAGTGAATAAGGAAGATCATAGAAAAATTGATGCATTTGAGTTATGATGTTGGAGGAGAATATTGAAAGTACCATGGACTGCCAAAAGAACAAACAGATCTGTGTTAGATGAAGTATAGCCAGAGTGCTCCTTGGAAGCCAGGATGGCCAAACTTCATCACTCATACTTCAGACATATCATCAGGAGGGACCAGTCACTGGAGAAGGATACAATCTTTGGTAAAGTGGAGGGTAGGAGAAAAAGAGAAAGACCCCCAGTGAGATGGACTGGCACAGTGGCAGCAGTAATGGTATCAGGCGTACCCACAGTTGTGAGGTTGGTCCAGGACTGGGTAATGGTGTATTCTGTTGCATACAGGGTTGCTATGAGTCAGTACTGACTCAATCACACCTAACAGCTACAACAGATACACGTTTGCTCCATCATGTTCATTTAGATGAGCCATTCTGTCTCTGTTCTTGTGTGTCTTGTGATTTTTTGTTGTTGGGGCATTGGAATTTTAGGGTGTTAAGTTTCTCAGTTTCCCCCAGTAGTTGGTGTTGTTGTTGGCTGCTTTCTACAAGAAATTCTTAGGTGGACAGAACATTCAGCCTTTGTTTAGTGTTTCCTCCCTCTGTCTCTCTGAGAGTTCTTTCTCGCTTCCTGGTTTAATTGAGATTCAAAAATTCAAGATCTCATTTTCCAACTTTGAATCTCTACAAAAGAAAGATACCAGACAAGACTGTCAGCAGTCCTTAGCACTAACTGAAACGTGAAGCAGACAGACCAGAAGTGACTCCCCAAAAGGTCTGTGCCATCAGTTTCAGAGGCCTGAGCTATGGAGTATTCAGGGAGGCAGATAAAATACTGACTGTGAGAGCAGACACCACTTATGGGCCTTCAGTAGCAAGTCACAATAGGCTTACAACTGACAGTGTCTGAGTTGGAGAAGAGCTTGTACACTCCAGATTGGACCCCAGGAGGTCTGTCATGTTGGATTTTAGGGCCATGCTTGAGGTCCAGTCTCTGTACAGGAAAGAGCTGTGGTGGTTAAAGCAGCATGCTCTTTTTCTGGGGTCACTACCTCAATTCACAGTAGCCAGTAGTCCACTTGGTTAGGGAAGGGCAGGGATGGTGGGTGCGACTCTTTTCCTACCATAGGTGACTCGTTGATTCGTGCCTGTCTAGAGTTCCCTGCTGCTTTCCTCTGTTTCCTAATCCAAAGTCCTTCAAGCTGAGAATTGTTCCCTTGTATTTCTAGTTGTATTTGTTTGTATGTCTGTGGGGGTGGGGTGGGGTGGGGGAGCTTTTATGCCACCACATTCCCAGAATTCCTCTGGACTATGGTTTTTGACTGTGGTTTTTATTTACATTATTTGTACTGTTTTGTTTTATTCCCATACAGTCAGGCTGTCACTAACTGCTGTTGTCCCAACTCTAGTAGCTGCTTTCCCTTTCTTATTTATGGCTATTTAAGAAAAGGGATTCCAACCTATACCAAAATAGTATCTAATGAGAAGCAAAAAAGCTCTCAGTGAGACTGCCAATTATTTATTCTATGAACACTGGAAATAAGCTTTAAATATTATATTTTTGGTTACTCATTCAGAGACGTGATTCTTTCTTAGTTTAATTCTGGGGAGACAGGCTGCTAGATAATAGATCACTAAGAGTAAATTAAGGTGACCCAAGTTCAAGCGCCTCTTTTACAGTAAAAGCTCTAGCTGTAGATCAAAAGTTATGTTAGTAATATACTACAGAGAGTACCTGTATGTACTACCATGTGATACCTTGCTGAAATTTAATACATATATATTAAAAGTTCTTTTTAAATCTGTAAGGATACATGTTGCTGTTAAGTGCTGTTGAATTGATTCCAACACATAACCTCCCTATATATGGTTTCCAAGGAGCAGCTGGTAGATTTGAACTGCTGGCCTTGTGGTTAGCAGTCTACTGCTTATCCTATACACTGATATACAGTTAGGAAGAATATAAAACTAACATTATCAAAAGTGCTATAAGACAGACTACCAGGGAATGTATTTAGGTTAAATTTTGTTACCTTTGCAGCTTTTATGTAAGCTCTCTGCCTAGTTGTTGAAAATTGTGGACTATATACTAATGCTAATTCTAAGGACTCTGTTTCTACATGTTTTATGGCATCATATATGGTCAGTTATTGAAAAAGCATGTATATGCAGTAACTGCTAGTTTCAGGATTATATGTATATAAAGTCAAGTTTGCGCATTGTATTATTCAAATCACTTATATCCTAGCTAATTTTTTGTATACTTGGTTCATTAATTGTTAAATGGTGAATGTGATGATTTCTGCCTATGATTTGTTGTTGTTGTTACTAAGTACCTTTGAGTAGGTCCTGACTCATAGCAACACAATACAGGGTTTCCAAGGAACAACTGATGGGTTTGAACCATTGACTTTGTGGTTAACAATATAATGCTTATCCTATAGTGCCACACCTGAACTCTGCCTATGACTTACCCATTGCTTTATTTTATGTATTTTGATGATATATTCTCTGACAACTACAGTTCTGGTATGGTGCTGTAAGATAAGCCCTGGACTGCAAGATCAGTTTGAA
>NW_006408661.1:7320611-7322183 GCF_000296735.1 Chrysochloris asiatica
AAAAAAAAAAGAGGCATCCATCTTCAAAGTTTCCGAAATTGAGTCATTTCTTCTTGGCCTGGCCTCTGCTTGTCTCTCCAGTCTTATTTTTTGCTTGTCCCTCACTTGTATTCTGTGTTTCAGTTGAAGTACTCTCAATTCATGAAATGCACTTTGCTCTGTACCTTCTAGACTTCTGCATATGCTGTCCTTTCTTCCTCTCATACCTTAATACCCATTTATCCTGGCTGCCAGTCTCCTGCCTTCACATCCCACCTTCAAAGTATTTTCATAACAGTTTCACTCCTCCTTCTCCTGAGATTGTGTTACATATCTCCTTCTGTCACACAGGCATCCAATTACCCCTACTATACTCTCCCTATCATTTGTCCTCGGGATGGACATTGTGTATCCTTCAAAGCTGCATGCCAGCACCAGTACTAGCACCAGGACTGTTTCATGACTTGTTACTGTTAAGTGCCATCAAATTGGTTCTGACCCACAGAGACCCTATCCACAAGAGAATGAAACACCACCTGATCCTATAACATCCTTACAATTGTTGCTACACATGAACACACTGTGGCTGCCACTGTGCCAGTCTGTCTCATTGGGGGTCTCCCTCTTTTTCTTCTCCAGGGACTAGTCCTCCCTGATAATATGTGTGAAGTATGAGAGATACAGTCTGGACATCTTCACTTCTAAGGAACACTCAGGCTGTACTTCTTGCCACCCTCAACATTTTTCTCCAACACCATCACTTAAATGCATGAATTCTTCTGTGGTCTTTCTTATTAATTGTTCAACTTTCAAAGGCATATGAGACTATTGCAAGTACCATGGTTTGGGTCAGACACACTAGTCCTCAAACTGACATCTTTGCTTTAATATTTATTTTCTAATGAATAAGTAAATGAAAGAGTCTTGATGTCCCCTAGATTATTTTAGGGGAGAAGTGCTGTTGTTGTTATTGTTAGGTGCCATCGAGTCAGCACCGACCCATAGCGACCTTATGCATAGCAAAATGAAACACTGCCCGATCCTGGGCCAACCTCACTTTTGTGTGACACGTTTGAGTCCATCGATGCTGCCACTTGCCCAATCCATCTTGTTGGGGGTCTTCCTCTTTTTCTCTGACCCTCCACCTTACCAAACATGATATACTTCTGCAGCAACTGATCCCTCCTGACAATATGCCCAAAGTATGAGAGATGAAGTTTGGTCATCTTGGCTTCAAAGGAACACTCTGGCTGCACTTTTTCCAAAATGGATCTATTGGTTCTTTTGGCAGCCCATGGCACTTTCAATATTCTCCTCCAACACCATAGCTCAAATGCATCAATTATTCTATGGTCTTCCTTATTCACTGTCCAGCTTTTGCATGCATATGAGGTGATTGAAAATACCATGGTTTGGGTCAGGCACACCTTAGTCCTCAAGCTGACACCTTTGCTCTTCAACACTTTAAAAAGGGCTTGTGCAGCAGATTTGCCTAATGCAATATGTCCTTTGATTTCTTGACTGCTGCTTCCATGAGGGTTGATAATTGATCCAAGAAGAATGAAGTCCTTGACAACTTCAATCTTTTCTCCA
>NW_006408661.1:7323130-7326102 GCF_000296735.1 Chrysochloris asiatica
GATTGGGTTGCTATGAGTCGAACTGTTGCCACAACATTTAACAACAATAATATTCTTTGATACACATAAATTTAGATTTATACTTTCTGATGAACTATTTGTTTATATCATGTAATGATGTTTCTGCTCTAGTAGCATAGTGGTTACGAATCGGGCTGCAAACCTCAAGGTCAGCAGTTCGAAACTACCAGCCGCTCCGTGGGAGAAAGATGAGGCTTTCTGCTCCCGTAAAGATTTACAACCTCAGAAACCCTGTACAAGGTCTCTATGGGTCAAAACCAACTTGATGGCACTTAAAACAACAACAACATTTTTCCTTTAAAGGCTATTTTTATCTTATATGATAAAAATATCCTGGTGAGGAGTTGTAGGAGAAGCACCGGACTACTAACTTCAAGGTTGACCGTTATAAACCACCAGCTGCTCCTTGAAAGGCCTATACAGGGTCACTATGAGTCAGAACTGGTTTGATGGCACTTACCAACAACAATCTGATATGAACATAGTTACACCAACTTTCTTTACATTAGTATTTGCCTGTTGAGTCTTTCCTAACTTTTTTCTTTACTCTTTCATGTTGTTACATTCTAGGTAGATCTTTTGTAAACTTTATGAAAGTAGAATTGCAAAATAATCTAATTTACTGTCATTTGTAGTAGTGGTTAAATTTTATAAAACTGATTAAATTTTTCTGTATGTACTATTTGTGATATGAAGAGGCTTCAATTATTTCATGGAAAAATTCCAATACCTTCTAATTTCATGTTTCCAAAACCTTTTGAAGCCCCTCATGTTCTCACTTCATACATTTTTCTATTATTTGCTTCAAAAGTACACATTCTGTTTACTATTCTACTCAATATTCTTAAAACTTTTAACACAACCTTTAAAATTCTTCATTTAAAATGATTGTTCTCTTGAATGGTATGTAGTCCTTACCCATTAAAACTACGTTGATGTCAAGCTGATTCTGACTCATAGTGACTCCATGGGACAAACTAGATTGCCCTATAGGGCTTCCAAGGCTATAACCTTTACAGAAACAAACTGCCACATCTTTCTTCCATGGAATGGCTTAACCATTGTACCACAAAGGCTCTTTACATAGTCCTTTGTTCAATGCCTTCCAATTAGTTCTAACTCTTAACAATCCTATGCACAATAGAATAAATTACTGCTCAGTCATGTACCCTCATCATAATTGTTATGTTTGAGTCCATTGTAGCTGGCACTGTGTCAATCCATCTCACTGGGGGACTGCTTTGTTTTCATGGAATCTCCGCTACATTAAGCATTATGTCCTTGAGGGACTAGCCACTTCTGATAACATGATCAAAGTATGAGAGACTAAGTCTCACCATCCAGAAGCATTCTGGCTCTACTTCTTTCAAGTCAGTTTTGTCTGCTTTTCTGGCAGTCCATGATACTTTCAATATTTTTCTGTAACACCAAAATTCAAATGCATTGACTCTTCTATGGTCTTACTTCTGCACTGTCCAACTTTCAAATAGACATGAGGTAACTGAAAATGTCACGGTGAGTAAGCCACACTTTAGTCCTCAAATTGACATCTTTGCTCTTGAACACTTCAAAGAGATTTTTTACAGCAGAATTGCCTAATGAAATACGTCCTTTGATTTCTTGACTGCTGCCTCCATGAGCACTGATTGTGAATCAAAGCAAACTGAAGTCTTTGACAACTTCAATCTTTTCTCCATTTGTTGTTGTTGTTAAGTGCCACGGAGTAGGATCCTACTCATAGCAACCCTGTACAGGTTTCCGACGCTGTAAATCTTTATGGGAGCAGAAAGACTCATCTTTCTCCCATGGAACAGCTGGTAGTTTTGAACTGCTGACCTTATGGTGTACAGTCCGATTCATAACCACTACACTACCAGAGCTCCTTATATTATGATGTAATTTTGCGGTCCATTTGTTAGGATTTTAAAATTCTTTACATGGAGATACAATCCATACTGAAGGTTGTAGTTTTTTAAATCTTAATAAGTATTTCAAGTCCATTCACTTTCAGCAAGCAAAGATCTATCATCTGTATATCAAAGTTATTAATGATCCTACCTCCAATCCTGATACCACATTCTTCATAAAATACAGCAACTTGGTTTATTTACTCAGTATACAGATGTAGTGAAAAGATACAACCGTGGTGCACACTTTTCCTAATTTTAAACCATTGAGTATCCTTGTTCTGTTTGAATGACTTTCTCTTGGACTACATACAGGTTCCTCATGAGCACAATTAAGTGTTCTGAAATACACATTCTGTACAATGTTATTCATAGTTTATTATTATCCATAAAGTTGAAAACATTTGTAAAGTCAATAAGGCACAAGTAAACATCTTTTTTGGTATTCTCTTCTTTCAGTGAAGATTCATTTGATGTCAACAATGATATTCCTCATTCCATATCCTTTTCTGAATGCAGCTTACACTTTTGGCAGTTCTAAGTCAATGTATTATTGTAACCAGTTTTGAATTATCTTCAGTAAAATTTTGTTTACATGCAATGTTAATGATATTGTTTGATGATTTCCACATTGGATCACCTCTCTCCAGAATGGGCACAAATATGAATATCTCCCAATCAGTTGGCCAGGAAGTTGTCTTTCAAATCTCTTCACATAGGCAAGTGAGCGCTTCCAGCACTGCATCAGTTTGTTGAAAGATTTTAATTTGTATTGCCTCAATTCCAAGAGCCCTGTTTTTCACCAATGCCTTCAGTGCTGCTTGGACTTATCCCTTCAGTACCGTAAGTTATTCAATGCATGCTAGCTGTTAAAATACTTGAACACTGGCCATTTATTTTAGGTACAGAGACTCTATGTATTCCTTGCATGTTCTTTTGATGCTTTCTGCATCAGTCAGTGTTTTGCTCATTTTTTTTGTTTGTTAACTGTTGTCAAATCAGTTCTCATAGTAACCCTGTGTAGGGTTTCCAGGGAGCAGCTGG
>NW_006408661.1:7327072-7328832 GCF_000296735.1 Chrysochloris asiatica
TATACTTCAAGATATATCTTGAAATGTTCTTTTAGACAATGAATGTGACTCCAGTCCTCTTCAATGTGACAGTAAACCATGTGACAGTACTTCAGGCACAGTAAACCATATACTGTCTGATTCATAATGGCCAATACCAGTCCATTTCCACTCACTAGTGCCTAGGATATCAATCTTTTTTTGTTCTATTTCATTTTTGACAACTTCCAATTTTCCAAGTTTTAGAAAATGTTGATTACCAATGTATGTTTTGATTATCATTTTGATTATCAATGTATGTTTGCAACTGTATCTTCTCATTTTGAGTTTGCACCATGAGTATATGAAGAACCCAAAAGTTTTGCTTCATTCACATCATCAGGCATACTTTGAAAAGGCAGCTCTGTCCCAGTCATATTTATTAGAGTGCCTTCCAACCTGCGGGGCTCATCTTCCAGTACTATATCTGAAAAGGTTCTGCAGCTATTCATAAAGTTTTTATCTTTTGGCACTGTATCTGACAGTGTTACACTACTATTAACAATATTTCAAATGCCTAGTCACTCTGAAGTACTTAGCCTTGCCTCCTTCCTAAGCCTAGTCTGGAAAATCCACGGAAACCCCAGTCTGACATGGGTGACCCTAATAGTATTTAAAATACCTGCGACATAACTTCCAGCATCAGAGCAACATGAAAGCCACCTCATTGTGCCAAACTGACAGACAAGTTGTGGACACGGTCATTGTTGTTATTAGTGCCATCAAGTCAGTTCCAACTCATGGCGACTCTGTAGGGTTTCCAAGGAGCAGCTGGTGAGTTTGAACCACTCACCTTGTTATTCAAACCAAAATTCTGGTCCAGGGCTTATCCAGGACTTAGGAAACAGCCCTTGGTGGTGGTGGTGGTGGTATGCCATGGTCACTCATAGTGACCTTGCATAGGACTTCCAACGATGTAAATCTTTATGGGAGCAGAAAGCCCCACGGAACAGCTGGTAGTTTCAAACTGCTGACCTTGAGGTTTACAGCGCACCTCATAACTACTGTGCTACCAGTGTTCTTTGACACAGTCCTTGGTGGTGGTGGTGGTGGTTATATGTGTGGAGTCGGTTCTGACTCATAGCGGCCCTGTACAGGGTTTCTGAGGCTGTAAATCTTTACAGGAGCAGAACTCCTCATCTTTCTTCTGTGGAACTGCTGGTGGTTTCAAACTGCTGACCTTGTGGTTCGCAGCTCGATTTGTAACCACTACACTACCAGAGCTCTTAGAAGGCTTTAAATCTAATCATGCACCTATGTTATACATTACCTTTTCATTTTATTTCAATTTTATTCATCTTCCAAAGTACTCATTATTAGTGTTTTGTATAATGTTGTCAATATTTATTTACGTAAATGCCCACTTCTTTGTTCTGTATTCTTTCTTACATATAAGACCTTCCTTTTATTAATTAATTAATTTATTTATATTTAGAATATCCTTCAGAAGTACTTTCAGTGAAGACCTGTTGATGGTTATTTTTGTTGTTGCTGTCAGGTTCTGTCAAGTCTATTCCAATTCATAGTGATCCTATGCACAACAAAACAAAACACTGCCTGGTTTTGTACCAACCTCCCAATCACTAAGCTTGAATCCACAGCTGCTGCCACTGTGCCAATCCATCTCATTGGAAGCTTCCTCTTTACCACTGACCCTCCACTTTAGTAAGTGTCATGTCCTTCTCCAGGGACTGATCCCTCCTAATAACATGTCCAAAGTATGAGCGATAAAGTCTCACCAT
>NW_006408661.1:7331725-7345633 GCF_000296735.1 Chrysochloris asiatica
AAGTCGAGGCTTGAATTTTTTCTTCAGTTCCCCCAGCTTGAGAAATACTGACCGTGTTCTTCCCTATAGGTTGGTATAGATTTTTAGTATTTTGGGAATAAACCACTATATTGTTTCTGTTTTGTTTTCTTGTGTACTTTCTAATGTTGAAACATATACCTAATAATAGTGATTAGTGTAACAATATATTTAGTTTTGTTTCTCTGACTTTTTAGGATCTGCAATTGATCTGCAATTTTATTACAATGTTGTACAGCCAGGTAAATTTATTGTCCATTATTCTACTTTTTGTATTTCCTCAAACTAAGAATTTATGTCTCATCAATACTGAAAAAATCCCAGCTGCTCCCCCATTAAATTATTTATTTCTTCTGAAAGTCCAATTTGAGTAGTTCTGGTGTAACACTGTAGGATAAACACTGGATAGCTAATTTCAAGTTTGACAATTCAATCCCTCCAGGAGCTCCTCAGAAATCCCATACAGGATTACCATGAGTTGGAATCTAATAGACAGCACTCAACAACAACAACCACACATAGTGTTGTATTGGCATAGTGTTGCAGGATAAGCACTGGACTGCTAACCACAAGGTCAGCAGTTCAAATCCACCAGCTGCTCATTGGAAATTATATACAGGGGAGCTATGAATCAGAACTCTCTCAACAGCACTTAACAATAACAACACTGTACATGTATATCTCTTCATTTGTTACATGTTTGCTGTCTTCTTCTAGAGATAGGGAATATGCAAAATTCAAAAGTTATTTCTTCAGATGTGTTTTCCAGTTTATTAATCTCTATGAAGCAACTGTGTCTAAGGGTCACTTGGAATGAACTTGACTGCAGTACATTTGTTTTTATGCTTTTTTAAAAATCTACCATTTAGCCTAACCATTGAGAACTCCTCTTTGGCTCTTCAAAAATGTTTCCTTATCTTTCTGATACTATTCTTCAGTTTTATACTTTCATTTTATCATACTTCAACCAGCCTAGACAAAAAATTTCCCCCCATTTTTGCATTATTTGAAGTTCATTTTTTCTACTTGTGATTTCTGCTTACTCTCATAGTGGTTTAAATCCTTTTGTAGTCTGCAGCCTTGGAAGTGGATGGCAGCCTTTGTCTTACCACAGAAAAAAAAATGTATTCCCAGAAATCCGGCTGGACTAAAGTTGAAGTGTGTCTCACTGGAAAAATCTACCGTTGCTGCTACAAGGTGACTCAGGGTGTTACCAGGCAGGAAATTAAATGTTAATTTTTCAACTTGTATTAGTGTAAATTCAGAAGTATTTATAAGCAGTCCTATGGCTATAGATTTTCAGATTTTCTACCACTTTCACCAAAAACACAAAACCCAAGCAGAGGGACAGATGTTTCGTTTATTTGTTTGCTCAGTTAGTTTCATTCTGCTGTGGGAGATTTTATAGCTAGCCTGCCCTTTTATTATAGATCTATCCCCTTGTTTGCTAAGAGCCATCGAGTTGTTTCTGACCCATGCCAACCCTGTACGGGGCTTCTTATGAGCAGCAGGTGAGTTTAGATTCGTCGACTTTGCGTTCAGACTGACCTTGTGGTCCAGTGCTTATCCTATAGCATATTTTAACCTCAGTCAGGTCCCATTAGTAGATAGTGAAATCAATTTAGCGCTGTGGTTCTCAACGTTGGCTATACATTAGAAACATCGAAGGAGCTTTGAAAAGCCTGACTTCCAGGCCACAACCCAAAACAAATTAAATCTGAATCATTGAGGGTGGAGCCCAGGCACATGCATTTTTAATAACTCCTAGATGATCTGGATGATGTCATGATTTAAAAGCACTATCGTGGGCTGCATTTTATAATAAAATAGAATGGAACGCAATTCAATAGAAAAAAGGAGACATATCATGGGCCCTTAGCAAGAACTGTGTATAATGCTACAGACTCTGCTTAGCTGCTCATGGATTAAAACCACCAACCTCTAGATTAGCAACGGCGTACTTAGCTACTGTGCCACTAGAGCTCCTGCTATAATTATAGTCTGCGGATAGTCATATATTTTAAATTGACACCAAGGAAAGTTATTAACTGTGCTTTTCCAACAAATCCATGTGGCACCAAGGCTGGCATATATATCAGCAGAAACAGATCCCCAAGATAAGGGCTTAAAAATACTGGTTTCTCAGTTCACAAGAGCAACAATAGCTTTCAGGCAGAAAAAGCAAAGAGCCAAAACTCAAAGTAGGAACCAAGAACTCTTTTCTATTTGACTGGTGTTAAGGTAAGATATCTGTTAGATACACTGATGACATGCTAAAGACCCGTCTGAAGTATATTGCCATTTTTCTTAATAAACTGGGACAGAAGTAGGCAATGCAGAGACTGTATTTGTTGTTATTGCTCTTGTCGACATAGCTGAATCAGCCCCTGGGAACATTTGGGCACCTTTCCAAAGACCTAGATATTTTTTTTTTGAGAAGTGAGATTAGGTATCCTATGTGTTAAGCCCTTTTTAAGTCCCATTCCCAACCCATCAAAAGATATAACAGAAATTTCTTCTAATATCTCTATGTCCAATCTCTGAAATTCTACACGTTCTTACATATTAATCCTCTCAACTACTACTGACCTGATCAAAACTGCATTAAGCCATGTGGAGGGAAGGGGAATTTATCCACAGGGTGGTTCATCCAAACCAGGTAGTGCTTAGCATCTTATGACCTAGCTCTTTCAACCTTTCTTTATGTTATTTTTATGGTGCCCCAGCATTTTAACTGTAAACATATCGAGTGTGTTCTTCTAGGATCATCATGTTCAGAAATGCCACGTTCAGACCACAACACTCACACTTGGCATATTGCTGACAATCTGTTTTCTCTCTTCAAGGAAGTAAACAGCTGCACAGTTGCTTTTGAGTGACTAAGAAGCAGATAAAGGTGAGATGAAAAGACATTAACAGATTAACTAAGCTGGGGCTTTTATTTTGTTTTGCTGTAACTTTGTCAATACTTTTAAATCTGTCATTTACGCCCTCCAACTGTACACTAGCCCTTCAGGATAAACATAAAAAGCAAGAGAAATATTTAATGAAAACAAGAAATAAAACTTTAGAAAACAAAATTTATCCTCCCTTATACTACAAGAGGCACTATAATCATCACTGCCTGATATAATATTATAGCCAAATACAGGTATTTGGTTCAACAACAGACTAGAAATGAGATGAACAGCTGATTTTCAACCAGAGTCAGCATCTATTCAATGGGACGAAAACAGTCTCTTTAATAAATTGTGCTGCTACAACTGGGTATCTGCTTGCTGAAAAATGAAACTAGACCCATACTTTACACAATTCACAAAAACTAACTCAAAATGGATAAAAGACCTAAATGTTAAACCTAAAACCATAAACTGCAAGGGCAGAAAACTGTGGAACCTAACCTTTCTAAAGTTGAGATAAAGAAGAAAACAAGAAAAAATGTATGCACAGAATAAAACAAAATAGATAGATGGGACCTCATAAAAGTTAAAAATTTGTAATCATAAAAAGACTTATCAAAGAGTATAAAGAGAACCTCTAGACTGAAGAAAAACAAAACTTTAGAAGTAATTTATCCAATAAGTATCCAATCTTTAAAATTCATAAAATACTTTAACAACTCAACAAGAAAAAGACAAAAAAAGCAATTATAAAATGACATCCAATTATAAAATGCATGTAATCAGTCAACAAACGTATGAGAAGATGCTCATGATGGTCCTTATTCATTAGAAATGTAAGTCAAAAATATACTGAGATACCATTTCACCTGGCTAAAATGGCATTAATTTAAAACAGTAACAACAACAAATCAGATAACAAATGTTGGCAAGGATATGAGGAGATTGGAAGCCTTATTCATTGCTGGTGGGACTGTAAACTGGTAAAACCACTATGGAAAATAGTATGGCACGTTCTCAAAATTCTAGAAATAGGACTATTCTATGATCCAGCAATCCTACTCCTAGGTATATACTCTAAATACCTAAAGTAGTGATACAGACATATGCACACTTATGTTTATGGCAGCTCTATTCACAATAGCAAAACAAAAGGACTCATCAAAGGATGAATTTTTGTTATTGTTGGTACAAAAATACAACGGATACTTCACAATCATAAAGAACAATGATGAGTCCAACATCATATTTTGGAAAACATGGATAAGCTGGAATGCAAAATGCTAGGGGAAGTAAGACAAACACATAATTTCCTATTTTATAAGAGTGTTGTTAAGTGCCATTGAATTAGTTCAACTCATAGAGATCCTGTGTAGGGTTTTCTGAGGAGCAACTTGTGGGTCTGAGCTGCCGACCTTGTGGTTCGCAGTCTAGTGCTGATTCTACAGTGGCACACTGAACAGACGATATCAAGAGACCAATTTTCATTGGTGGTTGCCTGGGAAGGGATCCCACTTTAGATCATACTTTATTTTTGGTGATGAGAAATGTGATTAGCAGTCCAGTGCTTATTCTGCAGCACCACATCAAGGCTCCATAAAGGCACTTTTGTTGTTGTTGTTAAGTACCATGGAGTCAGTTCCACTCATAGTGACCCTGCACAGGATTTCCTAGGCTGTAAATCTTTATGGCAACAGACCACCTCATGTATCTGCTGCAGAACAGCTGGTAATTTCGAACTGCCAACCTTGAGGTTCACAGCCTACTCATAACCACAACACTACCAGCACTCCTTAAAGGCACTTTGAGTAGTTCCAAAATCTGTAAATTTCACTTAAATTTTTTTTTCCAATTATACCTCTTTGCAGCATTAATCTATAAGAAGATATTATTGATTGAATTGTGTGCCCTTCAAATACATCTTGGAATGCAAACCTGTGGATGTAATCCTATTTGAGAACAGGGTTTTCTCTGTTATGCTAATGACTCCATATCAGTGTAGAGTAAGAGTGTTTGTTTTCAACTAATTACTTTTGAAAAAACAAAAAGAGCAGATAAGGCACAGAGATTTTAAAAGAGTTCTTTGTTGTTTGTTGTTGTTTTTGTTTTTTAACAGCAGATTATCTAATGCAATGTTCTCTGATGTCTTGACTAGCTGCTTCCAAGGGCTTTGATTGTGGGTACAAGTAAAATGAAAACCTTGATAACTTCAGTCTTTTCTCCTTTCTGTTATCCAGTTGGGAGGATATTTGTTTTCTTTGTGTTGAGGTGTAAGCCATTCTGAGAGCTATAGTCTTTGATCTTCATCAGTAAACATTTCAAACCTTTGCTTTCAATTAGCAAGGCAGTGTCACATCTGTGTATCACACATGCTGCTAGTGAGTTTTCCTCCAACCCCAAGGCTTCATTCTTCTTCATACAGTCTAGCTTCTCAGACTGCTTACTTAGGATACAGATTGAATACATACAGTGAAAGATACAGAGACGTTACTTTAAGGACTAAGGTACACCTGACCCAAGCCATGATAATTTCAAATCACCTCATATGGAAATAAAAGCTGAACAATGAAAAAGGACAACTGCATAAAAATTGATGCCTTTGAATTATGGTTTTGTAGAAGAAGATTAAGTACACCATGGACACTAAAAGAATGAACACATCTTAGAAGAAGTACAGCTAGATGCTCCTTAGAACCAAGGAAGGTGAGGCTTTGTCTCACATACTATTGACATATTATAAGCAGGGATGACTCCCTGGAGAAGGACATCATGCTTGGTAAAGTAGACAGCAAAAAAAGTGGAAGACCTACAATAAGATGGATAGTGACAGCCACAATAGACTAAAACAAACCAACAATTATGAGATGTACACAGGGTCAGTATGAGATGGTACCAACTGGGTAGCACTTAACAAAAACAACATGAATCAAGGAAAATTAGAAGCTATCAAAAATGAAATAGAATGCTTGAAGACTGATAACCTGGGTATTAATGTGATGAAATCAATTTATATTGGCCATTTTGAATCAGACAATCATATGGTCTACTATGCTCAGAATGACAAATTGAAGAAGAATATTTTCACACTCATTGTTAAAAAAGAATATTTCAAGATCTGTAATGTAATGCAATGCTGCCATTGACAGGATAATATCCATATGACTGCAAGAAGTTTACACTAAACACAAGGATGAAGAAACTCAAGATTCTTACTAATGGTGCTGCCTGAAATTGATCAATCATGCAATCAAGACACAATGGTAATAATTATTGATTAGAATGTGAAAGTAGAGGAAGGAAAAGAAAGATCAGTAGTTGAAAATATGGCCTAAGCAACAGAAATGACACCATAGATCATATGACAGAATTTTACAAGCTCAATGATATATTAATTGGAAGTGCCTTTTTGCAACAACATAAATGGTGATTATACACCATTGTGAAGTCCTGGTGTGATGCTGTGGGTTAATGCACTAAACTGCAAAGTCAGTTTGCACCAGGTTTTCATTGGACACCTTGTACAGAGAAACCATGGATTGGAACAGACTCGATGGCACATATCATTGCCAGATGAAATACACAGGAATCAAATCAACCATATTTGTGGAAAGAGATGACGGAGAAGCTCAATATCACTAGAACAAGGCCAGGGATTGACTGTGGAACTAATCATCAATTGCTCAGCTGCAAGTTCAGGCTAAAACTGAATAAAATTAATACAAGTCCACAAGAGTTCAAATATAACCTTGAATATATACCACATAAACATTAGATGCCATCTTTAGAACAGAGTTGACACATTTAACACTAATGACCCGAGACAAGATGAGTCATGGGATGACATCAATGATGTCACATATAAAGAAGGCTCTACAAAGACCAAATGCTGAATGATTTAAAATCAGGAAAGGAAGTTTAAAACTATGAATGAAAGACTTGGTGTCTTTTCACCATATTTATACTATGTGTATGCTAAGCAAATAATCATAGAAGCTGAATTATATGATGAAGAAAATGACATCAGGATGAAGACTTGTTAACCACCTGCTATATGCAGTGAATAAGGAAGACCACAGAAGAATTGATGCATTTGGTGATGGTGTTGGAGGAGAATAGTAAAAGTACCATGGACTGCCAAAAGAACAAACAGATATATATGTGTTAGAAGAAGCACAGCCAGAGTGCTCCTTGGAAATCAGGATAGCCAAACTTCGTCTCTCCTATTTTATATATTATCAGGAGGGACCAGTCACTGGAGAAGGATACAATGTTTGCTAAAGTGGAGGGTAGGAAAAAAGAAGAAGTCCCCCGCCCCCCATCCCCCAATGAAATGGACTGGCACAGTAGCAGTAGCAATGGACTCAGATGTAGCAACAATTGTGAGGCTGGTGCAGGACCGGGTAGTGTTTCGTTTTGTTGGTCATAGGGTCGCTACGACTCGGTACTGACTCGGTGGCACCTAACAACAACAACATATGCAGATGGAAGTTTTGGTGTGCTGCTGTAGGATAATGCACTGGACCACAGGATCAGTTTGAACTGCACGGTTGGTGGTTCAAACTCACCAGACACTCATCAGAAACCCTATAGAGGGTTGCTATGACTCAGAACCAACTTGGCTCTTCAACAACAAGAACAACATATGCAGATGACACAATTATGTTTGCAAAGTAAAGAAGACTTGAATTATCAGCCAAACAATAAAGAGGTCTACATAGTGAACAATATTAGGGAGGTGTGTGCTCCAAAATAATCAACCAATTGCGATCAAAGGGGCAGCATTTGTCCAATGACAAAAGTCAGAAGGCTGGGTGGGCAGGAAAGGAAGAGGAATGGAAATGGGAAACACAGGGAGGAAGTAGGATAAGAAATGTCACAATGTGGGTATTGTAATCAATGACACCAAATAAAATGAGTAAAAACTGTTGAACAGAAAACCGAATTGCTTTGTAAGCCTTCATCCTATTATAATACAAAAACAAAAAGAAAGAACATCTTATGAATATAGACTCCTGTTGACCTGGAGATGAGAGAGAGAAAAGGAAGGGCTAGTTGGTCCAAAGTGTGGTGAGACCTGGGGACACCTAAGCCCATGGATAAGGACACAGATACAGGAGGTTAGCACCAAAAGTGAAGCATCTAGCTGATATGAAGTGAGGGGAGACGGACAAGAATGCCCAACTTGCAAATAGTATCCATTTGACCTAGCCTCGATGGCTTGATGATCAGAACTTAACTGTTGTTGTTGTTGTTATGTGCCGTGGAGTCGGTTCTGACTCATAACAACCCTATATAGGGTTTTCAAGGCTATAAATCTTTACGGGAGCAGAACGCCTCATCTTTCTCCTGCAGAACAGCTGGTAGTTTCGAACTGCTGACCTTGCAGTTCACAGCCTGATTCATAATCACTATGCTACCAGAACTCAACTAGAGGAAGATTAAAAAAAAAAAAAAATTTCTTTTGATAAAGGATATGAGTGTAAATTGCTGCAGTTTGATAAACTTGACCTATTCTTACAGGTGTAGTAGCTCAAAATACCAAATGAGAGGAAAGGGAAGAAGTCTTCACATCAAGTATCAATCCTATCCCCTCTGTATAGAGGGTAGATAGGAACAGGCAACTTAGACATTGGCGAGTAATTGTTATCATGACTAACTGTGACTGTCACAGCTGTAACAAAAGCGAGGGAATAGTTAATTTTACAGTCCAGAAACAGATGACCCTAGGACCATTAAAGGAGAAGATCATAAGCAGAGAAGGAGGCTGAGATGACAACATTGAGAAGGAGCAGCTGAGAACTCTAGATTCATGGAAAGAGAAGGACTGAGAGCTGGCCGGCAGGAGGTAGGCTTGCAGAATGTGCCCTTTGGTTGTTCAAATTATTATACATTCCTGAGTGTGTCTGTGTACACGTCCCCTCCCACACACACACACAAAACAAAAACCAAAAAACCTCAGAGGGAATAAAGGCAACTATTGTTGAATGATGATGTATGGAGGATATTGTAATGAAACAATGGTGTAAAGCTGATGTTCTCCCATGTAAACTATTACTCAGTTCACATACACACAAAACCTTATAAATAGCCAAGGGGACATCAAAATCTATTTTACCTCAAAAGAATTTTTTCCCATTTCATTCAAAAATGTCTTCCATTACTGAAATTACATAGTTTCAACAAGAAAATCAACGTGGAAAATAATTCAGTATTGAAAGGGTTAACTAAGATTAAATAAAATTTTAAATTCAGTTTCAATAACATCAGCCACATTTCAAAGGTTCAATAGTCAAATGTGGCTAGTGGCTATCCTATTGAATAGTGCAAAGAATATTCCCTTAACTACAGAAAGTTCTCTTGGACTGTGCTATCTGAAAGCATACATGCATTTGAAACAACACTGGAAAGCTGAAATATATGATTCATTGACTTTTTTTTCTCCTTTCATCTTTAAATGCCAAATCTAAAAAATGCCTTTCATTAAATGTCAATGTTAGACACTGTCCAGATGAAGAAACAAAAAGCGTTAAACAACCCTCAGGTGCATATGTGTCTGGGTGGCGTTTTAGATTAAACATCAAAGCCAAATCCATGATTCCCCACGCTGACTTTACACACTGCACAAAAGAGAGATTTTTAAAGGCCTTAAGCTTTTCCTCACAATTACAAGTAAAAACAGGATAGTTCAATTTCTGGTATATCCTGCACTCCTAATTTTACATTAGTTTAAACAATTCTGTAAGGGGGTTGAGAAGCATAGCAACTGTTATTATTTGATAGAGACACTGCAGTCTGAAACAGTACATTCCAGACTACCTCAAGGTTGGTAGGAAATCATTCCTAAATCTATAACACTGATGAAACACACTACAAAAACCCATGTAAAGTGCCACAACCACTTTGTTATTTAGAACACAAGCTGATAGAGCCTTTTCTTAAGAGCAATTCCTTATTCTCAAGGTAGAGGAGGACAAACTGCAGGGTGTTGTTTCATATTTCACATGGGATGAGCAGACCTTGACTGTTCCATTAGTGAGTGATGGAAAATGCAACCATTGGGAGCACATGCAAGCAGATTACAACAAGCAAATGACGCTGTTACCCAGGGCCAGGCTTTAAGAAGGAAGAGCACACACCAGGGACAAACGGAACTAACGGGAGAATTACGACAGTCCTTACAAAGAAGCTTACTAACCTAACCCAGAGTGAAATCAAAGTCCAAATGCTCATTACTTTATCTAGTTAATGAACTGTGCTTTCCTGAAAACCACCCAGAATAAAGCCAGTTTGCTGGCAGAAGGAATGACTAAACTTGACTTTTATATTCATGTCCAAATTCAAAATTACAACAACTTTAAAATGATCATTATTGAATATTTCACATTTGTTCCTGAAAGTATGGAAAGGAGGGCTAAGTGGGGCGGACCTAAAAAGCACAATTCAATAAATAAAATTACAAATATCTACAATAGAATGGCATTATATAATTCTGTAATGTCTATACTGTATTTTTATATAATGTACATGTTAAACTTAATTTTTTCAAATCGTGCAACCCCCTGACATGTTATATGGGTATGTGTGTTATTTCACACACAAAAAATACACAAAACATCAAACTAAAATAAATTTTCCTCCTATCAAAGAAAAAGTTTGTCAAGAGTTACACATACATCCAAATGACAGAACATTTGGGATTTAAAAAGAGATTTTAATATGCAAGATATAATGTAAAGAATGCAAGGCACTATTTAAGCAGAGGGGAAAGAGTCAGTCCTGAACCAAGTAGATTACAGTCCTTTCATCACTCATCAAACCAAACCCACTGCCACCAAGGCTATTCTGATTCATGCCAACCCCACAGGACAGAGTAGAACTGCCCCATGTGGTTTCTGAGGCTGCAAATCCTTACAGAAGCAAACTGCATCATCTTTCTTCCTTGAAGCAGTTTAAGGGCTCAAACCAGGGCCTTTTGGTTAGCTTCCCAACACTTAGTTCACTGCCCCGCCTGGGTTCCCAAAGAGCTCATTTTTGTTGTTAAGTGCTGTTGAGTGAAGTCTAGTAGATCGACATCAACATAACAAGGTTAGATAGATAGACAGACAGACAGACAGACAGTTGCAAACTATAAGGAGTGGTGTCAGAGAGCCTACCATGAAGCCTAATTTAGATAGGAAGTAGGTGTAAATTAGCAATAGGGGCCCAGCAATGTGACTTTGAAAAAGCGGCATTATGCTAGAAACATAATGTGGAGTAAGGATTAACATTGTGAAGAGTTAGATTAAAGGATGCATATGAGGATGTTCATCACAGCATGGCTTAGGTGCCCATCACTGGGGAAAAAGGTTAAGTAGAGCAAATACCCTGGAGTATCACATACCATTAGAATTAATTAAATTATTAAAAAGCAACAGAAAAGTATCTCAAAACAGTCTTCTGCAGGAAAAAGAAACTGAATGAGATTTATTGCACAGTACTATTATGAAAATTAGAAGCACATGTATTCACTGAAACAATACATATCATCCAAGGATGTTGTTGTTGTTGCCGCCAGGTGCCATCAAGTCGGAACCGACTCATAGCAACCCCATGCACAGCAGAACGAAACAATGTCCAATCCTGGGCCAACCTCACTACCACTGCCACACTTGAGTCCATCAATGATGCCAACTGGCCAATCCATCTCAATAGGGGTCTTCATCTTTTTCTCGGACCCTCCACCTTACCCAGCATGACATCCTTCTCCAATGACTGTTCCCTCTGGACAATATGTCCAAAGTATGAGAGACGAAGTTTAGCCATCTTGGCCTCCAAGGAGCACTCTGGCTGCACTTCTTCCAAAACAGATCTATTGGTTCTTTTGGCAGTCCATGGCATTTTCAATATTCTCCTCCAACACCACAACTCAAAGGCATCAATTCTTCTACGATCTTCCTTATTCACTGTTCAGCTTTTGCATCCATATGAGGTCATTGAAAACACCATGGCTTGGGTCAGGCACACCTTAGTCCTCAAGCTGACATCTCTGCTCTTCAATACTTTAAAAAGTTCCTGCGCAGCAGATTTGCCCAATGCAATCATTGTCTGATCTCTTGACTGCTGCTTCCATGAGTGTTGATAGTTGATTAAAGAAGAATGAAGTCCTTGACAACTTCAATCATTTCTCCGTTGATAAGAATGTTGTTTATTGGTCCAGCGGTGAGGATTTTTGTTTTCTTGATCACCCAAGGATAGACATATCGTAAAGCATATATTCAACAAAAACTGAGTGGGTGCTTACAGGAAAGAGAAAGGGGAAAGTAAGCATGGAATTTGAAGATGAAAATTAATAAAAGGACAATAAGGACTGAAAAAGGAGCTCTGGTAGTGTAGTGGTTACGAATTGGGCTGCTAACCTCAAGGTCAGCAGTTCAAAATTACCAGCGATTCCACGGGAGAAAGACGAGGCTTTCTGCTCCCGTAAAGGTTTACAGCCTCCGAAATCTTATGCAGGGTTGTTATGAGTCGGAATCAACTCCATGACACACAGCATCACCACTGCAACCACCACCACCACCACAATGGACTGAAAAACAGGATATAATCTTCCGGCGGTGGCACTCCCCTGACCAGTGGGACAGGTACATGAGCTCAGGAGAAATACAGGACAGGGTCACAATAGGGGTTCCAGCCTGGTAGAAAGAGAGCTTTTGGGCAAACATAAAACATTAGGTGGCAACTCTATGAACTTGGTTTTTTAAAAGAACTAACAACTGAGAAGTTACGAGCATTTTTAACCCCCACCCGCCTGCTCCAGGCTCTTACCCGGCAGAGGGCGCCGCCCACTGTGGAACCTAACAGGCCCTGAGCAGACGCTCTCAGAAGGAGCATGCTCGCAGAGAACCAGTGAGCCCTCAGGAACCAACATAGTCCATCCCATGGGGGTCCTCATAGCCACATTAGGCATTACCGGTGAATATATAGGGAAAATTGGGGGGCCCAAGGCACAGGGGGACAAAGAGACATTTGGCACGTCATCAAAGACAGACACTGTCTGCCTGCAAGCACGAAGCCCATCCCCCACTTCTTCAGCCTAGGTCAACTCCCCACTCAGTCTCAGGGACCCGCCAAAACACTAAATAGCAATTCAATTCCAAAGACAAAACAATCCTGCTGTGGCTTAATCCGCCAGACCACAAACGGAAGATTTGCACAAACTGTGGGCTGCAGCACCTACAGGAATCCATATATTAACTAGTTGTGGGTCAGAACCCACCCCACAGCATTTCAGTAAGTGGCAAAACCTAGAGGGAGCCAAAACCAGAGTAATAACATTTTAGATTAACTGAAGAAGTGCAGAGGGCAGGAATCCCTGGCAGCTAGGGCGAAGGTCTCCGGCAAAAGAGGCTCAGAATCCAAAGCACAAAGGAGCCAAGACAGAGCTCCCAGATTCAGATCCACAGAAATAGGAGGGATCTAGAGGCTGGAAGACTGGTAGCCAATGGAACTTGGAGCGGAGGCAGAAGGACATGTACCCTTGGGCCCGTTGGCCAGGCTAGGTGATCTGGGCCCACAGACTGGGAGAGACAGTGCGGCTGGACTGAATAGGGGCCGCAGAGTCGCCAAGTCACGGAGACGCGTCACAGGAACATCTAGGGCGCCTTGCCGACCTTGGGTCATTCCGAACTAGTTGTATTTTCTTTTTCTTTTTTCTTTGGTGTTGGGAGGGGGTGTGCTCACAGTTTGACCACATACGTCTGGGCGAGAGGAAATAAGGGATTAGAACAGCGGCCGGAACCCGCTCCCACCCCCAGTGCTCTCCTCTGCCAGGAACACACGCTCTGCCAGGAACAGACAAGGAGTGGGTCTGCCTTTTTTCTCGGGTTTGAAAGAGAGCCCAGCTAGTGCAGTGAAGTGGGGTGCTGCACCGCAGATTCCTTTGAGCGACAAGCCCAGTGGGACTGAGCTGGTGGCTCACACTCACCAACCACTCATAGGAAACCATATACAG
>NW_006408661.1:7350159-7353556 GCF_000296735.1 Chrysochloris asiatica
GGTCAGGAGTTCAAGTCCCTGTGGGCCCAAGTGTTGCTGACCATCCAAACCATAGGCTCTGAGGATCAGACTTTAGCCACCTAGCAGACATAGCAGAATGTCCCTTATCTGACTATACAGTTATGCTGGTTAGTAATTCCATACATGAGCCCTGGATACCCACAGATAAATGTAAAAATCTTCCCTAAAAGCCGAGACTGTAAATTCCAAAAAGGCAAAGTTTTTCCCCCACAAAAAATGCTAAAGAGGATATAGAGAAACTCTGTTAACTGATGGTATGTGGAGGGGATTATAATCAATGTAATGAAACAAAGTATATGAATGTTTGAATGTGAAACCGATGATTTGCCCTGAAAACTTTCACTCAAATCACAATAAAAACCTTAAAAAAAAAAACAGGATATAAGCTGCAGAGTCTGACAAGCTCAACTCTGAAACTGAAGTGCAAAAATGGAAGATGAGTGGAGGGGAAGGCATTTTAGGAAGAGACATCATGTTCCAGATCACCAAGATAAGAAAAGTCTCGGCATTTTAATGAGCTAAAGAGAAACAAAAGACCTATGTAGCATCTAGACACCAAAAGTCGGGAACAGAGAGGAAATACAAAGAGAGCTTCGAAAAGTTTGTGGAAAACTTCCATGATCTTTCGATTCCATTTTCCCACAAACTTTTGGAAACACCCTTGTGGTAACAGAAGATGAAGTTTGCAAGGGAAGCAGAGGCCAGACAAGTGTGCCCTCAAGGCCTCATCATTGGTTTTTTATTCTAAACTAGATATAGACTCTTGAGAAATGGAAAACCACTAGAAATGATTTTAAAAGACAAAGATGTTGATATTGGTGGTAGCGTAGTGAATTACGAGCTGAGTTGCTAACAGAAAGGTCAGCAGTTCTAATCTACCAGTTGCTCTATGGGAGAAAGATGAGACTTTCTATTCCCATAAAGATTTACAGCCTTGGAAACCTTATATAAGGTCACTATGAATTGGAACAGACTCCAAGGCACATAACCACTACCATAGTTGAGTGAAATGATTTTAGATGACATTTTTAAATGTTTACTTGTGCTTTAAAGATATTTTAATCATAAATAAGGAGCTCTGGTGGCACTGTAGGATAAGAACTAAACTACTCACTGCAAGGTTGGCCGTTCAAACGTACCCATTGTTTTGGTCCTATAAAGAGTTACAGCCTTAGAAACCATATACAGGGTTGCTATGAGACAGATTGGACTTGATGGCAGTGGATTTCATTTTGGGATTTATAATAAGTATGTACTACTTATCTAGCGTAATGGTTACGAATCAGGCTGTGAACTGCAAGGTCAGCAGTTCGAAGCTACCAGCGGTTCCGCGGGAGAAAGATGAGGCGTTCTGCTCCCATAAAGATTTACAGCCTCAGAAACCCTGTACAGGGTCACTATGAGTCAGGAACCGACTCCACGGCACTTAACAACAACAACAACTTATCTAGATGGAGTCCTGGTGTGGCACTGCAGGATAACGTGCTGGACTGCAAACTCAGTTTGAACCACCAGCCGCTCCTCGAAAACCTTATACAGGATTGCTATGAGTCAGATCTGACTTGATGGCATTTACGGCGACAACAACTTACGATATACATAGAAAATTACGTATAAAAGATTAATAACATGTTTCCTAACGTATTCCAAAAAGTGGTTGTAGATACAAACACTTTTATACTTTTTTATACTTTATACTTTCAGAAATAAACAGTTCTGTGAGTAAATAACACATTGCAAGAATGTCTGAAAGGACCAGAATTTCCCTTTGAAAAATACAGTTGATTCATTAAGTATTCCTGTAGAGCATTTATCACATTTTATATTAGTTATTAAGATGAATACTTGCATTAGTCTAATAAGAAAAATCCACATAATATTTAGAGTAAAATGAGAAACATTGCCAAACAAAATTACTTGTGAAATGGAGACTAAACACAGATGAAAGAGTCTTCATTTTTTCCACTGAATAAACATTAAAGGTATAAAAAAACAGAGAAGAGAGTAAACATTGACCAACCCTTAAATGTAGTGAAATGCAGATGGTCTACTCCTTTTGTGATAGAAATAGGCCTGAAGTATTACATTAGCTCTTCTTTATCTCTTAATGCATATATTGCCCTTTCAAAAGAGCAAATGTCCATTACGATATGTTCAATTTCAAAAGAGATAGCAAAACATAACGTTTCAGTCTGAAATAGATTTTAAATTAATGCTCATGTTAATTTATCTCTACATGTCTATGTCCATGATGAAAACCCTGTTATGTTGCAATGCTAGAAGGCCACTAGGCATTATTAAAAAGATAAAATAATAAAACATACTGTATCCAAAGGCCCATAGATCATTTAGTTCATTCATCCATTTTATTGATATTCCCAACCAATCTTCCAGAAAGAAATAACCTTGCTTTGGAGAACTCATTTGCTGAAAGCTAAAGGGATATGTTGTTGTTGTTGTTAAGTGCCGTCAAGTCAATCCCGACCCACAGCAACCCTGTGTAAGGTTTCCAAAGAGCAGATAGTGAACTTGAACCACCAACCATGCAGTTCAAGTGGCTTTGCAGTCTGACGCATTAACCTACAGCACACACCAGGATGCTCCTGGAGAAATCAGTACACACACCTGGAACATTTTCTAGTCTACTCTTCAGAGTATAACATGTGAAGTGGTAAAACCTGAGACCAACACTAACATCTCACAGCTTGTTCAAGTTTTAATAAACAAGAGTGGGATAGGCTTGGCAGGGATTTGAAAGCCATAAAAATACCTAAATTGTTACACTGGTTGTCATCAACATCTATAGTCCCATCAACCTATCAGACTATTCGCCCATTTACCAATCCTGCTCTCCCTCAATCCAACTCATTATCCTCTCCCTTCTTGCTTCCTCCCCTGCAGTGTGACAATTCCTTCTGTTCCTGTCATGTCCTGGTTTCTTTATTATTATTATTTGAAATGTAGCTCAAAGAAATGCAAATTCCTAAAGCATGTGGTGTGTGGAATTAAAAGCTCTTAATTACAGACCAAATTTGATCTGGAAAAGTTTAGGGTGAGAGTAGAACTCAGAGAAACTTGAAGTGTGCAGTGTCAGTTAAGGAAGAGATGACTTCAGATACATAGGGTAGTCTGCTGACCGGCAATAGGTATGCACCCACTTGGTTCATTTAGAGGATACTCCAGAAGGTTCCTTTGCCACACGTACAAGAATGGAATACTCCTTAGAAGACATGATGACCAGGCTTCATCTCTTATACGTCAGACATATTATCAGGAGGGACTAGTCTCTGGGGAAGGACATCATGCTTGATAAAGTGAAGGACAACTATCTGGCCGACTGATTGGAAGAGATCCATATTTGTGCCCGTTCCAAAGA
>NW_006408661.1:7354800-7366835 GCF_000296735.1 Chrysochloris asiatica
CTGTGCATGGGGTCACTATGAGTCAGTTCCGACTCGATGGCACCTGACAACAACAACAACAATTGTTGTTATTATTAAGTGCCTTCGAGCTGATTCCAACTGACAGTGACCATGTAAAGGGTTTCTGAGGAGCAACTGGTGGGTTTGAACTGGTGACCTGTGTTTCATAGTCCAGTGCTGATCTGACAGTGCCACACCAGGAGTATATTATTCTTATTTGTTGTTAGGTACCATTAAGTAGATTTAGAACTCAATAGTGACATTATGAGCCAGAGGAGAATTGCCCCATGTGATTTCCTACACTAAACTTTCACAGAAGCCATTTACAAGGTCTTTCTCCTGCAGAGCCACTGGGTAAGTCTGGACCATCAACTTTCACTTAGCAGTCAACTTGCATTTTGCCATTGCACTATCAGAGTTCCTTCATTTCTACGAGGAGAGTTGTAGTTTTAAGCTGACAGATATTGAATACATTAATTAGATTTGTAAAAGAGTATTAGAATATACATGTGTACTGTGACTCATAAGTTGAACTTAAATTCTTAAGGGAAGCAAGGTTTTAAATACATAATGCTAAGTAAATGTATTAAACATTTACAAACTAAACTACGTATTGTCATCTTGTGTAAAAAGGAACAATTGAGACATTCATTATGATATTCTTTATAAGTATTGTTTTTAAAAACAGAGAAAATCAGAAGAATTCATTCAATAAATGTCTTGAGTACCTACTAAGTAATTAATTATTACATGTAAGTGAAATTTTGCTGAAGATAATTTAAAAAGCTACCAGAACTTTAGGCCACCTTCAGAAGAGGTTGTGGGATGAGGGATATTATTGTTGATGTTACATGAATCTTGGATTAATGCAAAAAATACAGAAAGATGCCTACTTGTACATTATTAACTATGATAAGGCATTTAATTTTGTGGATTATAATAAAGTATGGATAACATTGCAAAGAATGGGCATTCCAAAACACTTAATTGTGCTCATGAGGACCTGTACATAAACAAGGGGAAGTTGTTAGAACAGAATAAGGGGATGTTGAATGGTTTAAAATTAGGAAAGGTGTGAGCCAGTTCACCATACCTATTCAATTAGAATGCTGAGCAAATAATCCAAGAAACTGGATTACATGAAGAAGAACATAGCATCAGGATTAGTAAGTAATTTGTCGTCTTGATTTCTGGCTAGCAAGATTGTGTCATCTGCATACTGTTGGTTGCTAATGAGTCTTCCTCCAATCCTGATGCCATGCTCTTCTTCATATAATTCCAATTCTAAGATTATTTGCTTAGTATACAGATTGACTAAGTGTGGCGGAAGGATACAACTTGGCGTACACCTTTCCTGATTTTAAACCATTCAGTATCCCCTTATTCTGTTCTAACAACTGCATCTTGGTCTATGTACAGGGCCCTCCTGAGCATAGCTGGTAAATTTGAACTGCACAGAACAGTGGGATATGCATTGGGCTGCTACTCACAAGGTCAGCAATTCAAACCCACCAATCATTCGGAGGGAGAAGCACAAGGCTATCTGCTCTCACAAAGACATAACCA
Source organism: Chrysochloris asiatica (assembly GCF_000296735.1). Lineage (NCBI taxonomy): Eukaryota > Metazoa > Chordata > Mammalia > Afrosoricida > Chrysochloridae > Chrysochloris > Chrysochloris asiatica. Next base: position 7,356,367 of record NW_006408661.1, read on the forward strand.
TCCTGGAAAACCAAGTTCTACTCTATCCTGTAGGATCTCTATGGAATTAACTCGGTATAACAGTGGGTTTAACTTTTGTTTCGTCATCTTTGGCTACCCTCTACCACTTTTTGAACTCACTCTATTGCCCAACTCCAAAAATATTTTCGTATCAAAGGGAAACTTCAACTGATTTTTCACTTCTACTTTGTTTTTCATGACCCATGACTACATTTTCATGACCCATCATTCTAAAGTCCTCCTTGCATAGATCCCCAACAATTTTGTACCTTTTCCTTTCATCAACTCTACCTGGCAAAACCACCAGCTTTGATTAAACCAAATTAATTCTCTCTCTCACCTTTCCTGTCTCCCTGTAAGCAACAGATCACACTGGAGGAAAAACATGCAAACATGTTCATGGGTCTCACATTAAATTTTCAGCCACTTAAAAATCCTATGGCCTATCCCTTCAGAATTGGAAATATCATTGCTTTTGTCAGATGAAACTTGGCTGAAGGCAGAGAATACCAGAAAGATGCTTATTTGTGCTTATTTGCAAAGGCTTTTGACTGTGTGGATCATGACAAGATATGAATATCATTACAAAAAAATGGGTATTCCAGAATACTTAGTTCTTAAAAAAGTAACATTAGAATCACCCGGAAGTCTGTAAAAAATAGAGACTCTCAGGCCTGACGTAAGACCAAGGAATCAAAACTGCATTTTACAAGACCCCTAGGTGATTTCTATGCACAAAGTTTGAGAAGTCCAGGAACCATGGGGACACTGGTGGTTCAGTGGTAGAATTCTTGTCCTCCTTGCAGGTGTTCTGGTTTTGGTTCTCAGCCCATGAACCTCAAGCGCGGCATATGGCACATAACACATTGCCATATAACACTTCTGATTGGGAGTGGAATAAAGTTTCAAATCACCTTCAAGGTATTTGGCATCATGTAAATATGAGTTTGGATTTAAAAGAACTTCATAAACAGATTATGGCTGTACAAAACAGTAGAAATGAGGTCCTGGCCCTCGAGGATATGGCCAAGACTGTGTTGGATCTACTTAATGCATTTAATCCTTTTAATATACTGTGCCATACAGCATGGCTCCTTATTGGTATTGTTTTGATGCTAATCTTGTTGCTTATTTTTACAGTCTCCTGCAGAGTCCCCCAATACCAGCTCTTCAAGCTCCATCTGACCATTCATCATCTTCATTTAAAAAATAATAAGGGGGGAGATGTCGGGAGTGATTTGAACTAAAGGTTTCAGACTTGGGAGCAGTTTAACCAAAGGACTGCAACTAAACAGCTGTGGTCCAAAAAATCGGGCTGCTCCCAGGTCAGGCTGCCCCCTGAGAACTTGCAAACCTGCCTCAGGGAACAAGCAATTTGCAAAGTTTTTCCTTGTATGCAGCCATGGCCTTCAGTCAAGTCTGAAAAAAAACATCTTTCTGTTCTATCTCTGTTTCCCTAGTAACTACATTCTTCTGATACAGTCCCACTTACTGCTTACATCTATACACCAAATTTTTTTGCAATCTTTTCCCTGCCCCCAGCTTTCTCCTTTGATTTGTGTACATAATAACCAAGCTGAACATAGGACAGTGTCACAGTACTCCATTAGACTGCTGCATCCCACCTGGTCAAACTATTTTATTCTCACTTTGTGTCTTGTATCTTTCTTTTTTCTACTCTCCCATCACTCTTATGGGTTTAATCTCTCTGTGTGGGTCATGGAGTATAGCCACTTGTTGGACATAGCATATGGCACCCAACATGATCTGGTAACTTCATTCTGGATGGTGCCCCATGAGTTAAGGCTGACTCCACTGCACCTAACAATAAAGGCAAGCACTGTGGGGGTGGGTGGCTAAGATAGAGTAGAGGACAAGGGCAGTAGAAGAAGACCAAAGAACTAGGAATCCAAGGTAACAGATGGACTATCTTTTCAGGTATTGAAGCATCAGGAATGGTGAAAGTGGCAGAAGTGGAATACAGTCAATAAATCTTCAATGTACAAATGGAGGTAACCAGGATGAAAGGGAAGAATAACAACAAGGAGGGTTATCTAAAGCATGAGTTGCAAAAGTGCTGAGATCTTAAGGACTAAGAAGAGAGGAACATTGATCTGGAAGAAGGAGCAAGGATACTAGCAGCACCTCCAATGAGGATGTTAATGAGGTGTGTGCAAAAACAGCCATCACTTATGAAGGCTTTGGAAAAGCAGTGTCCTCAGAGACAGCAAGGATAGATAGGTTACAGAATGTAACACTAAAAAATATACCATCTGTCTGATGCACAACTGCTGCTGTTGCTAACTTCCACTGAGTTGGTTCCAACTTATAGTGACCCTATATAGCAGAGGTAGAGGGCGTCCTGAAAGGAGGATGTATAAGGTCAGCAAAATCATTTGGTCTGGCCTTTCCAAGGCAACCACAGTGCCAGACGTCATTATTTGTTGCTGCTATTAAGTGCTGTAGAGTCAGTTCCAACTCATAGTGACCCTGTATAGGGTTTCCAAAGAGTGGCTGGTGAACTTGAACCAACCCTGCAGTTCAAATTGAACTTGCCATCCAGCACATTAACCCACAGAGCAACACATTAATTGTTTGACCAAATACAGCAAGCTAATTTTTAAGTTGGTAATTTTGAATGGCCTGCAAATGATGTTATAAATCTTGGCAGAAAAAAGGTTCCCCACTCCTGCTATGCAGGGTTTCTGAGGAGCTGCTGGTGACTTTTAACTACCAAACTTGGGGTTAAAACAGACCTAGCAGTTCAGTGCTTATGCATGACACCAGGACACATATCTGTAAAGGCACCAAAAGCAAAAGGGGAAAAGTTGTTTTGCTTTGGGTTCTTTTGACAATTCAAAACATACTCTACATATATCTGAATTTATAAATATGAAAAATTTAAGAGGGTGTATAATTCACTTAAATTTGCATTTGGTAAAAGACAGTGATGTGTACATGTAACATCAAAGACACCAATAAAGTATTTTGTTAAGTTGTAAAATAAACACATTAAGTCTAAACATAATACTCTTTGAAATATTTTAACAAACCCTTATATAGCATTTATAAACATTAACTCACCAAATGCTCACAACCCACCACTCATCTATCAGTTTGTTGTATTGGCTTGCATGTTTCTGTGATTCTGGAAGCTCTGCCACCGGTATTTTAAATGCCAACAGGGTCGCCCAGTATGAACAGGTTGCAGTGGAACTTCCAGACTAAGACAGACTAGGAAGAAGGAGAGACAGACTACTTCCAAATATTTAGTCACTGAAAACTTAAACTGTGGCACACTGTCAGCACCACAATATTGAATACTGTAACATGATGAGGAGCATAGGAATATTGTCAGATACAGTGCCAGAAGATGAGCCCCTCAATTTGGAAGGTACTCAGAATGTGACTAGGGAAGAGCTGTCTCCTCAAAGCAAATTTAAAATACTTTCTGATGAAGATCAAAGACCACAGCCTTCAGTATGGGTTGCACCTCAATGTAAAGAAAACAAATATCATTTCAAGTAGACCAAAAAATAACATCAAGATAAATGGAGAAATGATTGATGTTATCAAAGACTTCATTTTATTAGTATCAACCACCAACACTCATGGAAGCAGCAGTCAAGAAATCAAATGACTTAGTGCATTCGGCAAATCTGCTGCACAAAACCTCTTTAAAATGTTCGAGAGCAAAAGATGTCAGTTTGAGTACTAAGGTGCATCTGACCCAAGCCAGGGTATTTTCAGTAGTCTTATATGCTTATGAAAGTTGGACAAGGAAGATCATTGAAGAATTGATGCATTTGAGTTATGGTGTTGCAGGAGAATATTAAAAGTTTCATGAACTACCAAAAGAACAAACAAATGTGTGTTGGAAGAAGTACAGCCAGAATGTTCTTTAGAAGCCAGAATGGCCAGAATTTGTTTTTCATACTTTGGACATATTATCAGGAGGAACCAGTTTCTAGAGCAGCACATCCTGCTTGGCAAAGTGGAGGATCAGCAAAAAGGAGGAAGGTCCCCAATGAGGTGAACTGGTACAATGATAGCAGCAATGCACTCAAGTGTATCAACAATTGTGAGAATGTTTCAAGATCGGACAGTTTTCTTCCATTGTGCATAAGGTCGCTGTGAGTCAGAACCTACCCGATGGCACCTAACAACAACAACAAATATAAATGCTCATAATACTTTTAAGACACAGATGCTATTTTACTCCTGTTTTATAGGTAAATTCTGCAAAATCCCACAGATGTTAGGTGGTGGAGTGAGATCTGTAGTCAGGCAGTCAGTTCCAGGCGTCTTTGCTCTTAACCAATGTTCAGCCTTTCTTTTGCTTGGAACAGAAATAACTTTTTTAAAATATCAATTGGAGACTCATTAAGCATAGGAAACCTTATACAAAATGTATTTACTTTCAAGGTAGATTCATTTTATTCCAGACCAGTAAGAACCCAATTGCATTTTTAAAGACCCTTTGAGAAGGCCATGTCATTATTCCCTGGATAATGGATTCCAAAGTAAAATGCCTAGATATTCTTTCTTACATTCAATCTGAAACATTATTGTTGCAATTTAAGCACATTTTCCTTTTGCAGTCCTCTGAAGACCAGCTGCCTAGGCTGCAAAATGTTCAATTCATTCCAATTCAGAGACACCTTTCTCCTTCCTTTTTTCTTTTACATCCTAGAATTTTCCTGTGCCGAATCATTATACTCATTAGACTAAGTCCAAAATGCATAACTGTGATTTCCTCCTAATCTTTTCTTAACTTGGAGGATTAGTGGTTGGGGACATCAAAAGGTGTTGTGGTAGAGTGTCCTTATGTGACTAGAATGGAAAATACCTCAGTGGCAAGCACGAATCACCAAGGTGATGTAAGATGTGCTGTTCTGGGGTCCACTTTCAATAAACACCACCCAGAGGTTCCAGCTAGATATATGGACAGAAAGGTCTTTAAAAATCACCTCCACCTGTGCCATTTAATGAGCAACACCCAGAACACATGCATTTAACACCATAACTCAATGAAAAGAAATCAGTGGTTCCCTACCTTTGGGTGCATTAAGTATCGCAGGTGAAGAGAACTAATGAGTTAACAGAAGAAAACAAATGAGAACAACTATCTGCCTGCATGGATTTAGTCTAGGCCAGGTAAGTTTAAGAAATAAAAAGTTCATTTTGGCTATCAGCTAACAAACTCAGCTAGCAAATTAGCAAAGGCTAATGGTCCTATGGAGTCCTGGTGTGGCACTGTGGGCTAATGTGCCAGACGGCAAAGCCGTTTGAACTGCAATGTAGGTGGTTCAAGCTCACCAGCGGCTCCTCAGAAACTCTATACAGGGTCGCTATGGGTCGGAACCAACTTGAAGGCACTTCACAACAACAACAATGGCCCTATAGGAGCTCTGGTAGCATAGTGGTTACGTATCAGGCTGCTAACCTCAGTCAGCAGTTCAAAACTACCAGCTGTTCAAATAAGGCTTTCTGCTCCTGTAAAGATTTACAGCCTTGAAAACCCTATACAGGGTTGCTATGAGTTGGAACCGACTCCACAGCACATACCAACAACAACAAATGCTCCTATGTGGAGTCTTGGTGGGTCCTATGGGCTAATACACTGGACTGTAAAGTTGGTTGGGACCACAAGTTCAGTGGTTCAAGCTCACCAGCTGCTCCTTAGAAACCCTATACAGGGTCACTATGTGTCAGAACCAACTCAACAGGACTTAGCGGTCATATGTGGTGCTGTGGGTTAATGCAATAGACTCCAAGGTCAGTTTGAACTGCAAGGTCAATGGTTCAAGCTCACCAGCTGCTCCTTGGTAACCCTATACAAGGGCACTTTAAGTTGGAACAGACTCAATGGTACTGAACAGCAACAATGAGCTATATAGGGTCGAGGGTTGCTTTGAGTAGAAATCGACTTGTCCACACTTAACAACAACAACCATGGTCTTGGAAAGCAGCCCTGGTGATGATGAAAGATAAACACTGAACTACTGAATGCAAGTTCCACATTTCAAACCCACCAGTTGCTCCATGGAAGAAAGGTGAAGCTTTTGCTCCTGTAAAGATGTACAACCTCAGAAACCTTATGCAGGGTACTAGGAGTCAGAATCTACTGGATGGCAGTGAGTTTGTTATTAAGAGTTGTCTTTGGAGGAGCCCTGGTGGCACAAGGGTCAAAGTGCTTGGCTGCTAACTAGAAGGTCATCTGTTTGATCCCACCAAGCACTCTGCAAGATAAAAATGTGTCAGTCTGCCTCTGTAAAGATTGCAGCCTTGGAAACCCATGGGGTCGTTCTACTCTGTTCAATAGGGTCACATGAGTTGGAATCGACAGCACTGAGTTTGGGTTTGTTTAATGGGCTTTGGAGTCAGTCAAGCCAGAATCTAAGGTCCAGCCCCACAAATTCCCTGTGAAGTCAGTATTCAAACGTCAGGCAACTTTTACTCTCTGCCTCAGACTCTGCACATTTCTCAATCTTTTTTTTTTTTAAATTTTAAATATTTCCATTATTGCCCCCTAAAGGAGTGTTTTAAATATTTCTTCCTCGAATCAGACTCTCAGGATGCTTTAATAACACAGAATATTTTATATCTATGTGCTTTATGTATGCTGTTGTTAGCTGCTGCTATAACAACCCTGTGTAACAATGGGATTGGGCAGGTGTGATTTATAGAGTTTCCACCGGTTGATTTCCAGAGTGTATCACCAGGCCTTTCTCCTCCTAGTACATCTTTGTCTGGAAGGCCTGCTAAAACCTGTTCAGCATTAAGGCCAACATGTAAGCCTCTAATGACAGACTCTGAGATGCACTATCTGAGTATCAAACCCAGGTCTCCCTCATGGAAGGTAAGAAATCTAACACTAAACCATCACTGCCCTCAGGTACTCTATGGATACTTGTATTTTATACATAACATGTCTAAGATTTGTTCACCAAGAACTAACTCAGTTTCACTCCCTTGAGGGTTATTATCCCCACATTGAGAATGCATGGGATAATGAGCTTTATTTTTCAGGGGAGTTCAGGGAAGAGTTAATGTGCACCACTGGCCCTAGGCACTATTCTAAGTCACTGGCAATGGGAGTAAGCAAATGGATAAGAACTTTTCTCTCATGAACTGACATCTTAATGGGTTACAAAAACTACATACACATCCCACCACTCCCCTGTCAGTTTTTCGCACTGTGTCTGAGTTGCTGTGATTCTGGAAGCTATGCCATGGGTATTTTAAATACCAGCAGGATCACCCATGGAGGACAGCTTTCAGATGAGCTTCCAGACAAAGACAAATGAGGAAGAAGGAGAAACAGACTACTTCTGAACACTTAGTCACTGAAAACCTTATGAATAGTAGTGGAACACTGTCAGATACAGTGGAGAAAAATGAGGAAGAAGGCACTCAAAACGCAACTGGGGATGAGCTGCCTCCTCAAAGTACAGCTGACTATGAGGACATGAATGGAGTTATGCCGTCAGTTGCTTATGAGACACAAGTTAAAATGAAGAGAAACAGCTGTAAACATCCATTAATAATTGGAACATGTACAAAATATGAGTTTAGGAAAATTGGAAATTGTCAAAAATGAAATGGAGTACATAAATATCAATATCCTAGGCATTAATGAGCTGAAATGGACTGGTATTAGCCATTTTGAATCTGACAATCACATGGTTAGATATGCCAGCAATGACAAATTGAAGAGGAATGGCATCACATTCATCATCAGGAAGAACATATCAAGATTTGTCATGAAGTACAACACTGTCTGTGATAGGATAATATCCAAATGTCTACAATGAAGACCAATTAATACTACTACTAAGAGGACAAGAAAGAAGAAAAAGACCAAAATGGATTTCAGAAGAGACTCTGAAATTTGCTATTCAGCACAGAGATGCTAAAGCAAAGGCAAGAAGTGAGGAGGTACAAGAGCTGAACAGAAAATTTCAAAAGTCAGCTTGAAAAGATAAAGTCAAATATTATAACAAAATGTACAAAGATCTGGAGTTAGAAAACCAAAAGGGAAAAACACGCTCAGTATTTCTCAAGCTCAGGGACCTAAAGCAAAAATTCAAACCTTGACTTGCAATATTGAAGGATTCTGGTAGCGTAATGGTTACGAATCAGGCTGCGAGCCTTAAGGTCAGCAGTTAGAAACTACCAGCCGCTTCGCGGGAGAAAGGTAAGGCTTTCTACTCCCGTAAAGATTTACACCCTCGGAATCCCTGTACAGGGTCGCTATGGGTCGGAACCGACTCGACGGCACTTAACAACAACAACAACAACGATTTAAAATTAAGAAAGGTGTACAACTGGGTTGTATTCTTTCACCATACTTATTCAATCTGTATACTGAGCAAATAATCCAAGAAGCTGGGTTAGACGAAGAAAAACATGGCATCAGGATTGGAGGAAGACTCATTAACAATCTGCCATATGCAGATGATACAACCTTGCTTACTGAAAGTGAAGAGGACATAAAATACTGATGAAGATCAAAGAGCAGAGCCTTCGGTATGGATTGCATCTCAATGTAAATAAAACAAAAATTTTCATCACTGGACCAATAAATAATACCTTTATCAAAGGAGAAAAGATTGAAATTTTCAAAGACTTCATTTTGCTTGGATCAACCATCAACACTCATGGACACAGCAGTATATATAGCAAATGATATATTGCATTAGGCAAATCTGCTGCACAAGACCTCTTTAAATGTTGAATAGCAAAGATGTCAGTTTTAGGACTCAGGTGCACCTGACCCAAGCCATGATATTCCCAGTAACTTCACATGCATGCGAAAGTTGGACAGTGAATAAGGAAGATTGATTGATACATTTGGGTTATGATTAAAAGTACCATCGACTACCAAAAGAACAAATAGGTCTGTGTTGGGAAAAGTACAGCCAGAGTGCTCTTTGGAAGCCAGAATGGTCATACTTCATCGCTCATACTTCTGATATATTGTCAGGAGGGACCGGTCACTGGAGAAGGATATCATGTTTGGCAAAGTGGAGGGTAGGAGTAAAAGAGGAAGACCCCCAGCAAGATGGATTGGCACAGTGGTAACATCAATGGGCTCAAGTGTGACAACAATTTTGAGTTTGGCACAGGATCAGGCAGTGTTTCGTTCTGTTGTACACAGGGTCACTATGAGCCAGTACTGACTCGATGGCACCACAACAGTAACAACATACACACATTGCTGAGTAAAAGGAAATGGCTCTTTATTTTAATAACTCACCATACTATAGGACTCCTAGTGTGGCACTGTAGGATCAGTACCAGACTGTGAACCACAAGGTCTGCAATTCAAACCAACCAGCTGCTCCTCAAAAACCCTATACAGGGTCGCTATGAGTCAGAAGTAACTCGACAGCATTTAGCAACAACAACAATACTATAAGGAGCTCTGGTAGTGTAGTGGTTATGCGTTGGGATGCTAATCTCAAGATCAGTAGTTTGAATTTACCAGCTGTTCCACAGGACAAAGATGAGGCTTTCTGCTCCCATAAAGAGTTCCTGCCTCAGCATGGTATACCCTTTGGTTGGTTGCTGATGCATGGAGGGTGCTGTAATCATGGCAATGGCAATGTAACGATATATGATAGGATGACTGTAAAGCTAATGTTCTACCATATAACTATTATTTAAGTCACAATAAAACATTAAAAAAAAATAATAATTCCTGCCTCAGAAACTCTCTACAGGATCTCTACAACTCAGAACCAACTCAGTAGCCCACTACCACTCCCCCCACCACCATGATCATAATTTCCTACGTATTAACTGGGCAAAAGAATGTCCCTGGATGAATACAAATGTATCACAGGACTGCCTCTAAGCCACAGAGTTACAATGTGTCAGACGTCTGAGCAACGAAGGGCTGAATCATTAGTCCAACCTCAGTTTTAAGCAGAAGGCCCTCAGTATAACAATAATCATATTTAGAATATTGTTTGACAATGTTGTTGTTGTTGTTGTTATGTGCCGTAGAGTCAGTTCCAACCCATAGCGACCCTGTACAGGGTTTCCGAGGCTGTAAATCTTTAAGGGAGCAGAGAGCCTCATCTTTCTCCCACGGAACAGCTGGTAGTTTCGGACTGCTGACCTTGCGGTTCACAGCCCGATTCATAACCACTACACATAGCTCTAGCTAAAATCCTAGTAACAATGTTCATGTCCTTTTAAACTTGTGATATTTTAGTGAAAGGCAAAAAATAACTTTCAAATGGCTCTTTAACTTGGTAACAGTAACTTAAGGTTAATTTTTAGAAAACCTCTGTAAAAGACATAAAATTAGAAATGTCTATGAAACAAGCCCATTCATTTTCACATTTTCCTTTATTTTTAAACTTTTCATTGAGTTATAAGGGACTTCAAAAAGTTGTTGGTGGAAAATGCCCAAGATCTTTTAATTTCATTTTTCCATAAACTTTTTTTTTTTTTTT
>NW_006408661.1:7369541-7410734 GCF_000296735.1 Chrysochloris asiatica
GAATGGAGGTGCGCAGACAGCAAGGGACCAATGAACAGCTACCAAAAGAGAAGAATGTCCACACCTTTATCTCAGCAGTTCTGCCAGGCGTCTGTGGCTGCTCCTATCTTTCCCCCAGGTGGTCTCACCCAAGATGGCGGCTCCTGGAGCAGCCGAGCATCCTGGACTAGAAAACAATAGATTTCTTGCTTCTGCCACAAATTCCCCCAACTGTGAGCCTTCCAACCTTCTAAGTATTCCTTTATATGTGGTTCAGAGTTCTGGGACCAGCCCCTGAGCCTGCTTGGTCGGGTATTCTGTGTTGTTGTTGGCGGAGCTCTCTGCTATACATCCACCCGATCCGCCATCTTCCCAAGCCATTTTTTCCATAAACTTTTGAAGCCTTCCTTATATATTCATTCAACAGGCCTTTCCATTTTTTTCCATGAAAATCAAAGTTCAGGGTTAGTTCCGCTTGGCAAAGAAAATACAATACGCGAATCTTTGTTTTAGATTACTAAAACAAAATCATTTCCTATTTTTACAGAGGTTGAATGAGTGCACTGAAGAGTCATTCTCAAAGCACTGCAAGTGTTTTACTTCCTATGTGGTATACAGCAAAGCTGTGCTCCAAAGGGCCAGTGGCATGAATCTATTGGGACTCAAACAATAGGAGGGAAGGCCAGGACTAAAGCAGGTATCATTGTTGGAGAGAAAATACAATCCAGTTATGGAATTTGTCTCTCTGAGCTACCAAGGATGTGTAAGCAGGGGGGGGAATGAGAATGACAAGGATTCAAGGACTGATACTAAGTCTCAGTTTTCTCCAAATTCACTTACAGATGGAATGCCCTGAAGGAAAGAATGTTCAACACTGCACATATTCAAAACTGCTCCTTAAAGCATTTTGGAAAAGAAATGCTTTGCCATTAGTGTCTTTTCCTTTGAAATATCAATGGAGCTGCTGGTAGAAGCTACATCAAGCAAAGCCTAGACTGCCGGGGACCAGCCTCGAAAAATTATTAGGAGGCTCTCGAAGGTAGATGTGGAGTCGGCAGAATGAATTACACGGAGTCAATGGGTCGTTTTGAGTTTCAGGCAGATGATGGTAATGATGACTCTCTCTTTACGTCAAAAATTTTTGCTCCTTATATCCCATTTAGAATATACTATGATCTCACAATAGTCATGTACAAGCAGTTACAAATCAATCAACTATTATATTCTTACATCAAAGGTACAAGAGGAACACAAGGTCATCAAACATTCCTGCATCTCTACACTCCCTAGCCACTCCGATAATGTCTGTTCTCTGTAAGTGCTCTGTTTCTTTCTAATCCTCCCTAAAATATCTAGTTTGGCCTTGATTTGTTTTTCTCTAATCTTCTTTAAATGTCAGGTTAATTTTAAACAAATTTCTACATCTTAACTTCTAACTTTACCAACATCAATTACTTTCTATAGATTCATTAATTACAACTCACAATCAAAAACATAATTTTTACTATAACTGGTCATACATATAATTGATTTAACAATAAAAACAAGAACATAAAAGCACCCTAAAGTTTCATAGTTAAGAACAAAGCAGTAATTCTCTTATATTAACAATTTCTCAAAACCTCTAATCAAATTTTTACTTCTATTCTTAAGCTCCCACTACCCTTGACTGTTTCTAAGCTGCTTTCTAAAGGCCTTAATGTCCTTGACTAAAACTACATGGAATGTTGTTTACAATATTAAGCTTGAATTGCTAAAACTTTAGCTAGTGTGGTTATCTCTAATGTTAAAACTTATTGTTAATATAAAAAACAATTTTTATAATCACATAAGATTGAATATGGTGTGAAAGTTGATGTTAATGTGAAAGGAATCTATTATAATGTGAAGTTTGTTTGAAATATATTTTATATTTTGTTACTACTAAAAAGTGTCTAATGATTATGCAAGATTTTCTAAAACTTCTTATAAGGAAATCAGAAATAAACTATTTTTCTAAGGAAAAGCTAGAAACCACGGGGCTTTGCCAACCAAGGGGAACATTCATTGTCACTTTGCTAAACAATGAACTTTTCATGCATAAGGCTTCTCACTGTTCTGTCCCTTGGCAGGATGGTGTCCGCCACTAGATTCTCAATAGGGATATAAAAGGCTCTAATGAAAAATTTGCCAACTCTTGGGGAGGAAGAAGACAAGAGACACAGTCAGCACTTGCTCCTTTAGTTCTGCTCTCCAGCTCACCTCTCCATCCCTGTTGCATTCAAATTAGGTGGCACAAATTGTTAGGAGCTTAACTACTGACATACTGGTTCAAATTCTCACAGAGTTACCTAGGAACAAAGGTCTGGTGATCTACTTCCAAAAGTAGGCTGGCAAATCTATGAAGTGAAGTTCTGCTCTGCACGCATGGTATCACCATAAGTCAGACTGGTAGGCACAACACATCTTTTTGTTTGTTTTTTAACGCATGTAAAACATTCCAACTCTTGCAGTCTGAGGTAACAATAAGGAAGCAGCATCTGCCTCACTTTTGGTGGTGGTGGTGGTTGTGTGTCACAGAGTTGATTCCAACTCAGAGCAAACCTGTATAGGGTTTTAAGGCTGTAAATATTTATGGGAACAGAAAGTCTTATCTTTTCCCCATGAAGCAGCTAGTGGATTGGAACTGCTGCTGACCTTGCAGTTAGCATCCCAACATATACCCAGTACACCATCAGGGCTCCTCATTCTTACATAACAACAAAGGAGCTTGTAATCTTCAAACTCACTATCTCACATATTTCATTGATTTATCAGCTATTTATGGAACAGTTAACAAAATGACAGTGAGCTCAGAACTGGGTTAGATCCTCTGACTTATCCACAGAGGAGTCAGTAGAATAAAAGTACTCTATCGTTCTTTCTTCTGGAGAGAGAGTCTGACATCAAGCAGTGCAGACACTTAGTATGTAGTTGACAGATGGATAAATGAACCAATGAATGATTGATAAGTAGATTCTACATCAAGGAGCTCAAGGTCTTGTGAATCAAACACAAACAACCATAGTTATACATTCTCAGGTAGAAAATAAGGAGAAATACTTATGTATGCTAGAGATAAAAGTGTTTCAGAAGCTTTGAGAAAGCAGGGAGGAAGCTCTGAAAGAAGCACAATGCACCTTACAATCTGTACTCAGTCTTTCACAGTAAATATATAATTAAACTACTCCAAACATCATCCAACAGACAGAAGCCTATTCATTTGGTGCCATTAACCAAGGTGTCAGCATGCGTACAAGGTTAATTTGTGTTCTTTTCCTCAATTCATGTCCACTTGGAATGTCAAAATGTGATCTAATTCGGAAATAGCATCTTTGCAGATGTAATTACGTAAATTAAAATACAGCCATACTAGATTAGGGTTCACCCCTAATTCAGTGCTTGGTCTTCTTACAAGAGAATACAGATACAGACAGACACACGTAGCAGAATACATATGACAATGGAAAGGACTGTGTCTACAAACCAAGGAACACCAGAGGTTGCCAGCAACCACCAAAAGCTATAAGACAAAAGGAAAGATTCTCCCCTACAACCTTCAGAAAATATAGCCCTGTAAACACCTTGATTTTAGACTTTGAACTTCCATAAAGGAGTCCTGCTGTGGCACTGTAAGACAAGCACGTGACTGTTTACAGCAAGGTTGATAGTTCAAAGCCACCAGCTGGTCCTTGGAAGCCCTATGCAGAGTCACTATGAGTCAGAACTGACTGCAGGGCTCTTAACAACAAACACCACCTCCATAAATGTATGAGAATGAATTTCTATTGTTTTAGGCCAAGCATTTTGTGGTACTTTGTTATGGAAGCCACAGTAGCCTAAGACAACTTGGTTTTCATTTCTTCTTTTGGTAGGACTGAAGTGGATAGGGTGTCCAAAAAGATTTCAGATCTATTCAACCAGTAAAGCCATTAAAATTATTTTAATTGTATGTTGAGGGAATTTCAGCATATTAAAAAATACGATAAATTGGTCCAAGGATAAAATAGACTTTTGTTGCTGTTGTTACCTGCTGTTGAACTGGTTCCTACCCATCGCAACCCTGTATAGAGTTTCCGTGGAACAACTGGTGAGCTTGAACTGCCAATCTTGTGGTTCAAACCAACTTTGCAGTCCAGCGCATTAACCCACAATGCTGTTGGTACATCATCATTGAAGATTCCAAGCTTGTCTAGATGATCAGATTTATGAGTTACATTAATAGTTGGACAAAGCAGCTGTCTTCCCATCCACAAACCAAAGTCCTATGACTATGTCACGGAGAATGGTGCTTTTAGGATTGATGTAGGCCCCATGAGATTAGTAATATGGAACCCTAAATCATGCACTAAAATCAAAATATACTAGATTCTAGCTGGATTTCCATAGTAATCTTATGAATCTCAACTCCAATTTTTTGAGATTTATGCAGATTTGTGAGATTTAAAATGTAACAACTAAGGATTTTATTCAGACTGTGGCCTCAGATAGGTCAGACTAATGTTTTACATGTACTGAAATTAGAATTATAATCTCTTCACCATGTTTCCTATTTCACACAGACCAACAGACAGCTGAATTTCTATCATCTTCTTTTCTTTAAGTCTTGATTTATTTCCCTTCCTACTATGTATCTTGGAGTGGTGCTGTGGGCTAATGCGCTGGACTTCAAAGTCACTTTGAACTGCAAAGTCGGCAGTTCAAGCTCACCAGCTGCTCCTTGGAAACCTTATACAAGGTAGCTATGGGTTGGAACCAACTCGATGGCACTTAACATCAACATTATGTATCCCATCTCTTCAGATGAGGTGGTGCCCAGGCTTATCTTGATCAATTTATCTCCTGCACCTTTTGATATCTTTAATCCCACCACTGACCCCTCTGTCCTACTCTCTCATTCTGTGTTCAGTATCTCTTTAAATATCAACAATATTTGTCAATTTAACACAAGTTAGAAAACTCAGATTCTTCCCTGAAGCTATCTCTCTGACCTCCAAACAGGTCACCAATGAATGCCTCTCAGTACCCAACATGTGGTCCTCTGCCTCTAGATCCTTTAGTCCAGGCCAGGCCATGTCTGCTAGACCTAGATCATGACCACCACTTCTCACCTGTTTGTCTCCTCTGCCCATGTCTTGCTTCTCCCAGCTACTATCCTTCAGAATGCTGCCAGCTTTTCCTTCTAAAACATGTGTAGCATTTATATCAGTTCTGATCATTCTATGGTGACAACTAAAACTCCAGTATCTCAAGCAGTTTCCAAAAGTATAGGATGTAGGCAGTGGCATGGATCCAGTTTTAGGAAGTACTTGAGGAAAATGTTGGTAGTAGAGACCCAGAATTAAATACATTGTATATCTTAGTAATTCATTTGCTCTCATTCTGATTCTCTGTTGATGCCTCAGGTATGCCAAAGAAATGACATCACTTCAGTGCCAGTAGGTCAGGACCATGCATCTGACATTTGTTAATCTCCCTTTGTAGCAAGCCTACAGACTCAAGCTCTGGCATTAGACAGGGAACAATGTCAAACTAGAATCCAGTTACAGCTTTTGGTTTTCTGGATGTATTTAGAACAAGCATCATGGGTTTATTATTTACCACAGTGAGAGTAACTCTGCATTATGAGGTCCATGTCTGCTGGGGGGGGAGAGGGGGCGGGGATGGGACGCATATAGCTCTCCAGCAAAACAAACTCCAAGAGACAACACAGTCACTTTTAGTCTTTGCCTCATCACCACGGTGGATGGCAAGAAGCACTGGCCCATACTGATGCAAAGAGTATTTATTTAAAAGATGGCAAGGAAATAAGATTTGGCATTTGTTTTTATTGATTTCTACCTATTTCTGGAGATCTGGTGTGATGCTGTAGGTTAATGCACTGGGCTATAATAGTCCGTTTGAATCATAAGGTCAGCAGTGCAAGCTTACCAGCTGCTCCTTGGAAACCCTATACAGGGTTGCTATGGGTCAGAACCAACTTGATGGCACTTAACAACAACAACAACAACAACCTATTTCTAGTCATTAAGAGACTTGGACATACACAACCTATTTCTCTGTGTTTGGTGTGGTGCTGCACCACGCGCTGGACTGCCAAGTCAGTTTGAAGCTCACCAGCCACTCCTAGACAGGGTTGCTATGGGTCAGAACTGACTTGATGGCATTTTACAACAACAACAAAATATATCTATAATGATCCCGTAGATTTGGAAATACATTCTTGACCAGTATAAGTTCTCTTTCTGATTGAGTCATATTTTCCTTTTGTGCAGAATGCTTTTTAGTAGAATATCAGTAAGTAAATACTACTACTGAAAAACTGAAAAATATAATTATAGTCCTGTGAAAAAATATCAAAAGAGTGATTTCAATTTGATTTAAGGACAGAAAATTATAGGTACATACTTTAAAAAAGGAGTCCTGGTGTGGCACTGTGGGCTAATGCATCAGACTGCAAAGTTGTTTGAACTATAAGGTCAATGGTTCAAACTCACCAACCAGTTTCTCCTTGGAAACCCTATACAGGGTCGCTATGGGTTGGAATCGACTCGACGGCACTTAACAACAACAACATCAACTTAAAAAAAAAATTAATACAGCTTCATATGCATGTGAAAGCTGGAAAAGGAAACCAGAAGAACCGATACATTTGACTTGTGGTACTGATGTAGAATAATAAAGTCAGAATGTCCCTTAGAAATGAGAATTGTGAGACTTCTGCTTTCATACTCTGAACACACCTTCAGGAAAGATTAATTGCTTGAAAAGGATATTATATTTGGAAGAGAAGAGGGACAGAGCAAATGAAAGAAACCTTAATGAGATGAACTGACAAGAGTTGCAACAATAGGTTCAAACATATCATGGAAACAGGACAGAACTGGGCAACATTTTGTTCTGTCAGAGCCAACTTGACATCAACTAACAACAAGGCAACAAGGCTTAACACACAAATTTGTTTAAAAACAAAAACAATTTCTTCTAAATATGTTGAGGCACTAATAATCATAACTTGGAATTTTTCATTTTCAACAAAGGCAAACAGTAAAAAAGAAAACATGATATATACACTTAAGTCAAAAATATCCAAGGCTATTTGCAAATAGGTTGAAGAATATGTACTGGGAAGGCAAAGAAATCTATAGCATTCCAAATATAAACTTGTTTTTAGAAAGAAGTGCTATTGCAATTTTTAGTCACATCCCACCTTATGTCTTCAGGATGAAAAACCTACCCATCCAAAACAATGGAAAAGGAAGGGGAACTTTTTTATTTTGCTTGACAACTGCTATGAAATGATGGTTCTGTGGGCCCAAAAGATGTCTATCTAAGATCCTAATCTGAAAGATCAAATGGAATGAAGAAGTCGGGAAATCTGTGACCCACTGTCAACAAAATTATCATCAAGCAAAAAATGCCATTGAGGTTCTGGAGCTCCTAGAAAACATGTTCTGTGTATGCTTTAATTTAATACAAAATTTAATCTTATCACAGCCATGCTAATTTCCCAGATATCTGGTATCTTATCAAAATTACTGCTTTTTTCCTTATATTCTATGAGGCATGAACATTAAGTTCATAAAAAATGCTTAAGAGAAATAGAAAGCAGACATAGGTTTTAGTAATAATTTCTTATAAGAAAAATCAACCAGGAATTATCTTTTTTTCCTGCTGGTTAATTTTTCCCATGCTAAGTAACAATGGCTTTATTCTTAGTAGAAACAGTCCTACATTTGGAAGGAGAGACCATGGGGCAATAGCAACCATAGTATTTTATTTAAAACTTCACACTGTTGTTGTTTGTTTTTAGATGCCATCAAGCTCATTCTGACTACAGTGACCCTATATACCACAGAATGAAACACTGCCCAATCCTGACCCATCCTCACAATTGTTGTTACATTTGATCCCATTTTGCTGCCATCGTGTAAATTCATGTTCTGGTTGTCTTCCACTTTTTCTCTGACCCACTGCTTTTCCAAGCATGAAGTCCTTGTCTAGCGGCATAGCTTCCGGCATCACAGCAGCACACAAGCCAACACAGCAGGACAAACTGACAGATGAGTAGTGGATACTTCCTGTTACACAGTAGCATTTATGTTTTTTACCCTTACAGACTTTACAGACATAGGACTAAAGAGTATAGGGTTGCTCATTGCTTCTTTACCTGTCATTCAGTTTACATATTGTGGAGAACGATACTGTAAGAGGACTTTAGATCACCTCTTAGTCAAAAGAACATCATTCTACCAATGCTCAGCTCCTCCGCAACTTCCAGATATTTAAGGACTCAGCGTGTCTACTGATGTTACCCGAGTTTTATTGTGTCAAGATTCAGGAGGCTAGAAATCTCAAGAGATCACAGCACTTCTTTGATTTCTCACTGTGTTATCTTTAGGTGAGTAAAAAGAGGTGACTTTTGTTTAGCATATATCATAAATGACTTATACAGACATCTAGCTAGTACTAGTCAAAAAATAGCTTAGATCAATGACTAACATAGTATGACATCTGTACCTATCACCTGAACAAATGCCAATGTTTGCACTCTGCTCATCAAAAATAGTTTTAGTCCTAAATATTTATATTGCAGTGATTATTTTAAAACAAAATAAAACACCAACAAAAACACCCACTGATTTAAACACACATAGACCCCATGTCTGACCATTAAATTATAAAATTATTTGTAATTTATAATATATTGCTTGAAACAAATTTGACAAACTGATTAGAAAATGAGAATCTTATTTTAGATCAGGAGTCAGAAAAATTGCTCCATGAAAGCCTAGATAAAAAATACATTAGGCTTTGAGGGTCACAAATGATATCTATCATATAGTCTTTGTTTTATTTTTTTCCCAACAATTAAAAAGTACAAAATCACTTCTTAGTGCATGAGCAATACAAAAATAAGTAATGGACCAGATTGGCCAATGGGTGATTTGGCCTATGGGTGATTCATCACTCAAAAGACTATTCCCATTTGCTCAATTTTTGCTGTTCTTTGTCCCCACCAAAAAAAGTATCAATAAGAAGTATAAAATTAAACCAAAGACTAAACCAGATAAAGAATCTAAAAGAAAATAAAACAGAATAAATTGTGATGAAAAAATTCTCATGTTATCTTTTAAATAGTCTACTTAAGTAATGTGGTTTACTTGAAAGAATGATTGTATGAGGAAGTTACCAACTGATACTTTTCCCCCCAAAAGACTATGATCATGACTCTCAGAAATTTTGCATATTTTGATGGTGCTGTGCTTGAGGGGTGCATTTCTAATAGAAGTATCGCTAGAGTTGCGTTTTCCTATTAACCAAACATTCAGGTGGTAGTTTGTGGTTGTGTGCTGTGGAATTGGTTTCAACTTGTAGTGACTCCATATAGGGTTTCTGGGGCTGCAAATCTTTATGGGAGCAGAATGCCTCATCTTTCTCCCATGGAACCAGTGGTAATTTCAAACTGCTGACTGTGAGATTAGCAGCCCAACCCAAAACCCACTATGCTACCAGAGCTCCTTAGCCTTCAGGTAGTGTCCACAAAATTAAATTGACAACAGGATCTAATTCGAGTGACAGAGATGATGAAACAGCAATCTTAGAACACAGTTAGTCTCATGAATGGAAAGATAAGACACTGATTTATGAGGCACTTCCATGTCTGTATGCTTCTCTGAACTATAAGCTGTCACTAACATTTCCTCAGAGCAGATATTCCTTCTACATATCCCAGGCAATATAGTAAATTAAGTAAATTTGTAGCACCATAGTTATTGAGAACCCTTAAGGTGACACCTAAGATAAAAAACCAAGAAGCTCTGTCAGAAATGTTTGTGCTTCAGCAGAGTAAGAGGAAATGCTTCCAGGCTGAACACTGAGAAGGATCTCAAGTGCACTGTACCATGCCTGTCACGTTTCTGTGAGGCCTTCTGCCGGCTGGTCTGGCACATAATAAAGGTTTCAGATTTCTGAGATGGATGCTAGACGCTGTCTTCGGTCTTCAAAAATTCAGCAAGGGCTATTTTTGCCCAGGCTTCAGAGAAATTTTAAATTAATATGGAGCTCCTCATTAACCTTTCTTAATTTACTAAACAGTAAAACTCTAATTATGTGCAAATGAACCAGTTTCTAGAAGCTGATAAAATAAAGATGTAAGAATTTTTCCACATTTAACATACAGTTCCATTAGTACTACTCTTCATAATGACTCTTGTTTGGTTAAATTTTAATATAGTAAGTCATCCATTAAATGTTAATAATCAGCTTTCCATTGTTCTAGTTGATGGGTACACATTTGTGTCAAAATATTTACCCCATAAATCTTCATGGTGTATCCACAGGTTGTATTGCTCTTGGCTTGGTTGAATTAGATGACTTCTGTCTTCTCTGACCCGCATATTAATGAGCTCTGTGAGAAGCTGTATGGTATTCAACATGGTCTTTATCCTTAAGGAATTTGGCTCATGCAGGACTTTGTATCCCCATAAGCAAAAAGCTTAGAACACTGTAAGCACTCAAAAACACCTTTAAACTGGAAAGAGTACCTATTTACTAATCTAACCTTGTTTCACACCTAATATGCCCCTGATTACAAATTAAAACAATCTTCCTGATTCTTCAAGTCATATCAAACCCACCTATCCTGGTACCTTCATTCCTTTGACCATTTGTGATAGTGAAGGCTTTGTGTCAACTTGACTGGGTCAAGATTCTCAGAAGGTTAGCAGTTCAGATGTAGTAATCTCCCATAACCACAAGGTTGGTTGGAACTGGAAGGGTGGCAATGGTTCAAACACAACAGCTGCTCCTCGGAAACTCTATACAGGGTCATTGTGAGTCAGAATGGACTCCAAAGCACTTAACAACAATTGCTGCATGAGATATACTATGAACAGCCAATCAATTAAATTGAAATTTCCTTAAGGGTGTGGCCTGCAACACCTTTCACCTTACAATAGATCAAAGGAGAGAAAGGTGAACTGACCACTCTACCAAAAAAACAAAGAACCAGGAGTGGAGGGCATCCATTGGACCTTCAGTTTCTACACTGTGAAGTTCCTAGATCCAGGGAAAGATTGATCCCAAGACACATGGAGAGATGGCACTTGAAATTCAGACCTCTAGTCTCTTAAAATGTAAAAGAATAAATTTGATTGTGAAAGCCATCCACTTGCGGTATTTCTGTTATAGTAGCAATGGATAAATAACTAAGACACCATCTAGCCATCTAGCCATAATACCTGCCCCACAATGATAAATGATAGGTTGAAAAGAATGACCAAAAATCCATTTACTACAATAAGTGGAAGGTGAACGAGAGGAGAAACAAAAGCCATCAGTATGATTATTTGAAAATGGAAAGTATTTAACAAAAATAGGAAGCTAAAACCTCACACCAATGCCTCTGAACTTCATCTTACAATTCACTGTAAAAAAACGAAAGAAATTAAACAGAATATCACTAAACAGCAGGAATCACAGTAGTCGGATACCCTAATGATGGTAGTAAATTTATCTATAAAGAACCTTGGTAGCACAATCTTTAAACACTTGACTGCTAAACAGAAAGGCCAGAGGTTGGAACCCACCAGCTGCTCATGGGTGAAAAGACTTAGCAATCTGGTCCGGTAAAGCAGGAAGTGTTGTTGTTAAGTGTTGTCAAGTCAGTTCCAACCCTTAGCAACACTGTATAGGGTTTCTGAAGGGCAGCTGGGAGTTTCAATTTCTGACCTTGCAGTTCAAACCAACTTTGAGGTTGCGTGCTTATACTATGTCACCACACCAGGACTCCAAAGCAGGGGTGGGAACGTTTTTACTGCCAAAACAGTAACACAATTTGTAGGTCATACAAAATTATCAATTTAAAAATTAGCCTGCTGCCTTTGGTGGAATCCTGAGCCCCATCCAGAACCTTCTGAGGTGGGACATTCCCACTTGAAAGGACAAGCAGATAAGTGTGGAACAGCTAGAGCAACAGAAAATACTTCTTCAAAGAAAGACCAGCAGGAAAAATCCAAAACAAAAATGGAAGCCTGATTGACTATTACAAGAATAAGCAAGTTGTTCACCGGGGAGCCATCAAGGCAAGAAATCAAGTCCCTTCAGGTCAAACACCACTCCAAGACTGAAACTCAAAGGGAAGGCATGAGATGGCATGTAAGCTTGCTGGTGACCATGTTGGTCAGTCTCCTTGTGAGTGGAAGAGGGGGAAAGGCAGCAATGAAGATATGGGCTGAGTTCAACCACATTCCATCTCCATTCTGGAGATGACAAAGGGAAGAGGAAGGGCTGATTAGTTCGAAGTGTGGTGAGACCTGGAAACTCCTGAGCCCATGGACAAGGACATAGCCACAGAGGGCTAGAGCTGAGAGTGAAGCATCCAGCAGAAATGAAGTGAGGGGAAAGCACAAGAATGCCCAAACTTGTACCCATTCGACCTAGCTTCAGTGGCTTGAAGATCAGAACTTGACTAAAAGAAGATTAAAAAAATGTTTTTTTTGATAAGGAAACAAATGTAAATTGCTATAATTTGATGAATTTAACCTATACTTATGGATGTAGTAGCTCAAAATAGTAACAGAGGGAGTGAACCTTCATATCAACGCTATCCCCTCTGTATACAAGGTTGATAGGAATGGGCAACTTAAGACACTGGCTACCTAATATGGGTGGACTATAAAGGCACAAAGTGACTGGTTTACAAGTTTTCAAGAGGGTGTTTAGTTTCAGAGTGTGCAGGGGAAGGTAAAATCCCCACTGAATAGTATTCATCTTGTCTAGACAGGTCTGGTGAAAAGAGATGTGAATAAGATTCTTATGATTCAACAGTAATTGTTATCATGACTAATTGTGACTGTCACAACGTAAATGTAGAAGTTTAGTAACAAAAAGAGGGGAGCAGTTAATCGTACACTCCAGGAACAGAGGACACTAGGACAATCAAGGGAGAAGAGCATGAGCAGAATGTAGGACCCTATCCAGAGTAGCAGCAACACCATAGATGTAGACAAAGATGAGGGCATGGAGAAATAGAGCAGCCGAGGACTCTAGACTCATGGAAAAAGAAAGGCTGCATGCTGGCACACAGGTGCTGGTGGCCAAAAGGCAGGCTTGCAGAATGTGGCCTTTGGTTGTTTAAATGATTATATATTACTGAGTGTTTTTATGTACATCCCCCTGCCAAAAAAAAAAAAAAAAAATACCAGAGGGAATTGAAGCAAATACTTTTGAATGATGATGCATGGAGGAGATTGTAATTATTGCAATGAAAGGATGAGTGTAAAAACTGATGTTCTCACGTATAAATTATCACTTGATTCACAATAAAAACTTCAAAAAATTAGCCTGTTATATTTGGTCAAACATTTAATTAACTTACACCTAATGTAATGACTAAGGAGCTCTAGCAGAGGAGTGGTTACAAGTCAGGTTGCTAACCTCAAGATCAGAAACTACCAATGGTCCACAGGAGAAAGATGAGGCTTTCTGTTCCCGTAAAGATTTAAAGCCTCGGAAACCCTATGCAGGGTTGCTATGAGTCGGAGCCAGCTCCATGGCACACCACCCACCACCACCACCAATGTGATGGCTGGAATGGCAGTTGCCTTGGCAGAACCAGACCAAATTATTTATCTGGCCTTACATGGCTTGTAGGCTGAATACTCCCCACCACTATTGTAAAGACTGTTGTTATGGTTAAGTGCAGTCAAGTCAATTCCAACCCATAGTGATCCTGTATAGGGTTTCTGAGGAGCCACTTGTGAGCCTCAACTGCAGACCTCACATTTCAAATGTCTTTGCAATCTGGCGTATTAACCCACAGCAGCCCACCAGGGTTTCACTTTAAAGATCACAGGCTAACAAACCCTATGAGGTGGCTCTACTCTCATTTATAGGGCCACTATGAGTCAAAATTGACTCAATGACACACAACAACCACAACAAATTTACATATACTCATCACCTTCCAATCATATTGCAAGGGCTGCTCACTACTAAAACAGATGAAAACTACTGACCAAAAGAGATTTCTGTATATGGATAGTTCACTTTGCAATATTATGCCCTCTGGGATAACAGCATACAACAGATATCTCAAATTAAACTATGCTAGAATTCAAGGTGTTTTTCCACAAATCCTTAATGTAGTCTGCTTTGTTCAAAAAGTGAGAGCTTATAGTCATTAATATGTCCAATCATATGAAATAATAGAAATGAGGTCTTTAAAAAGCACCATGACCACTGACACAAATCATGTTTTATTGTTGCTGTTAAGTGCTGTCGAGTCATTTCCTACTCCTAAAGATCCTGTATAGGGTTTCAAAGGAGCAGCTGGTAGGTTTGAATTGCCAACCTTCTGGTTCACAGTCCAGTGCTGATTCTACAGTGCCACACATGAAGTCTAAACTTGGTACTAATTCAAATGGATCTAAGTTTGTGCCTCACTTTCTGACTTTCATGATTACAAACCATGATTGTCATATGAGGTTTCATAAGAGCAGTATTTGAAGTCAAAATATTAGATACCCAAAGTCCATAAAAAAAAAAAAAATTAATTGCATCTTCCCCTTTTAGCATAATAAATACAGTTCAATCCAGCTAAAAAGGTATAGTCTACACTGGGCTGTGAACCACAAAGTCTGTGGGTCTAGCCCACCAGCTGGTCAGTGGGAAAAAGAGGAAGCTTTCTGCTCCTACAAAGGTTTATAGTCTCAGAAACTCTATGCAGGGTTGCTATGAGTTAGACTGACTGGACAGCACTTAACAATAACACAAAAATTTTTCAGAACATTATATGCACAAAAGAAGACATGAAAGCAAATATATTAATTATTTGTCAAATATCTTCTGTTCCCTAAACTGTGTTGTTATCAAGAATATTGTAAGTTAAATATCATATCCAATGCCCTGTCACTGTGATGGAAAACACACTGTAAAGACTATTCAACAACAGTGGTCATCTGGTAGAGCAGCTGATGGTTACAACATCACTGATCTAAGGTCATTGACTGTGGACTATGATAAAATCCAGCAAGGTCAAAGGGAGAGAGGGAGGGGAGAATGTGGGTTTTCATAATCTCTAGCTACATCCCTAAAACTGGAACAGACACATTACAAATATTTGCCCTTGGTCATGAAGAAAAGTTGCCGGTCAATCAAAACAAATGATTTCCTCAGCAGGTTGTGGTTGTTGTTGTTAAGTCCTCAGCAGGTTAGAGTGGGCGAAATAAAAAGGGAGTGGGAGAAATAAAAAGGGATCTTAAATATCAGAATTGGAGGCAAGTTAGAAACATCTTCACCTGAAGTGAAAGAATGACAAATCTTCTTAGGTTTTCATGACTACTATAATCATCAGAACAATACAAGAAGTGAAAAAATACTTCTTTTTTTAAGTAAGGTTGAAAAACAGTCTCCCTTGCTCCTTTCCTTCTTGCTATATAATAAAGTGGTTACTAGAAAAACAGGACTTCATAGTAGGAAAAGGGCAGCAAGGCTACCATACATGAAGCAGGAAATTTAACAAGGGAGTCTCCTCAAAGAGCTCTTAGTCCCTTGGGTATGTGTAGCTGGCTTTTTCCCTGTGCGGCTTCAGGAGGTAAGATGAGACTGATTTACAGAAAGCCAAGTCTACATGCTTCCAACAATTTTAAAAAACAACAAAACCAGAATACCTCACCAGAAAGAAAATGAAAAGAAAACCTAGAGAAAATAGAAAAGAATCCACAAATCATATATATGACAAAGGACTGGTAATGCAAATATATAAAGAATACATATGATTTAACAAAGATAAATGGCCTGGTTTTAAAACGGGCAAGCAACGTGAATGGACATTTTACCAAAAAGATATACAATGGTTAATAATCACATGAAAACATGTTCACCATCATTAGTCATTTGAGAATTGCAAATTATGACCACAATATCACTTCACACCCATTGGAACTGTTATACTAAGACTGAATACACATATGGTGGTGGTGGCGGTGCTTATTATGTGCCCTGGAATCTGTTTCAACTCAGAGTGAGCCAATAATAGGGTTTCTGAGGCTGTAACTCTTTATGAGAAAAGACAGCCTCATCTTTCACCCAAGGAGAATCTAGTAAGTTTGAACTATTGACCTTATGGTTAGCAACCCACCTGGTAAACCACTATGGTACCAGAGCTCCTTATGTATGTATGTATGTATGTATGTATATATATTGTTGTTGTTAAGCGCCATTGAGTTGGTTCCGACCCATAGCGACCCTGAACAGGGTTTCCAAGGCTGTAAATCTTTATGGGAACAGAAAGCCTCCTCTTTCTCTCATGGCGCTTAACAACAACAATATATATAGTATATGGTAGTTTGAAAATGCTGACCTTGTGTTTCACAGCCCAATTCGTAACCACTACGCTACCAGAGCTATATATATATATATATATACACACACACACATGTTGTTATTGTTGGTAAGCCTTTGTATCAGCTCAGACTCATAGTGATGTTTAGGGTTTCTGAGGAGCAATTGATGGATTTGAACCACTGACCTTGCAGTTAGAACCAACCTCACGGTTCAGTGCATTATCCTGCAGTGCCACACCAGGACTCCTGTATATGTACACACATCCATTAAATTAAGACTAGGAAAAAGAAAGAAAATTTACAATTCCAGCTGCTGGTAATGACGCAATGAAACTGTAATTTGCTAACATGTTGCTGATGGGAATGTAAAACTGTGCAGCCACTCCTAAATGTCTACCTAAGAGTAACAAAAACCATATATCCATACTGAACTTGTGTGCCAAAGTTCACAGTAGCATTATTCATAGTAGCTAAAACAAGAAATAATCGAAATGTCCATCAACTGAGAAGGGAATGAAAATTACATGGTATATCCTTGAAAAAGAATACTATTCATCAATAAAAGGGAACAAATACATAATAAACAGCATGAATTAATGTTAAAAAATTTAAGCCCAGTTAAAGAAGCCATATGCGAAAGAGTATATATTATCTGGTTCCATTCATATGAAATGATCAAAAAAGACAAATCTCTGGAGACAGAAACCCCCTCAGTACTGACCTAGAACTGGAGAAGGGAGTAAGTCACTGCAAATGGACATGATGGATATTTTGGGGGGAGCGCAGCTGTTCTAAAGGACTTCTGGAGTGATGCTGTGGATCCACAAGGTTGGCAGTTCAAACCTACCAGCTGCTCCTCGGAAACCCTATACAGGTTGCTATGAGTTGGGACTGACTAGATTGCTCTAAACAACAGCAGCAACTGTCCTAAAACTAGATTGTGGTAATGGTATCAAAGTTCTATACCGTTATAAAAACACATTGACTTGTACACTAAGAATGGGTGAATTTTAAATGTACAATATTCAGTATTACACTTCAAGAAAGTTATTTTGTAAAAAGACACAAATATAACAAAAACCCTCTTTTCCTTTGAAATTTCAGCCAACAATTATGGCAAAACTCTGCATTAAGTTGTTTTATTCTTGCATATAATAACCAAACATTTATTGAATAATGACCATGTACTCAAAATGACTTTGACTTTTACTACCACTCTAGGTTTAAATATCAGATGGCAGGGCCTATTCCAGTATCCCTAGGAAATTGGCATTGATCAGACCATTTACAAATCCACGGGATTTTATATCAGGGATAACCTTGCACAGAAATTGGCAGAGTAGGAATGTTCAAGGACAGACACTCCCCTCTACAGGGCTTCAGGAATCAATAGACTAGATACTGTACTGTAAGCAGTCTGAGGTCTTCTAGCCAAAAGAGGGTGCTCACTAACCATTCCTAGTGAAATAAGCAGCCCTCCTTACAAAGGGGAGGTCCTCTATAATCCAAGAACAGCTCTGAGACACAATTCTAAAATCACTACACTCCTTAATTTCAATTTCAAAACACCAAGCAAGTTCATTAGCAGGCACTAAAGTTATAAAAGTTTAACATTATAGTAGAAGCTAGATTTGTCCAAAATTTATACTTTTTATTCCTGGTGTGGCACTTCGGGTGAATGTGCCAGACTGCAAAGCTGTTTGAACTGCAATGTCAGCAGTTCAAGCTCACCAGCGGATCCTCAGAAACCCTATACAGGGTCGCTATGGGTCAGAACTGACTTGATGGCACTTAACAAGAACAACAACAATTGCTTATAAGAGAACTTTTTTGTTTTGAAGTTCTTTTATCATAATTTTGCAATACAGTAACATAAAGAAAACAAAAATAGAATCCCTAAATCCTGCACTCAAGTAGGGTACAGTTCAGTTTTCTCCACTAAACTCCACTATGTCTAACTTTCCTAATTTTCTGAATGACAAAGTGGTTTGAAAGTCAGGCCATGTACATTTAGATTTTAGATTCTTTATGTGTATCTGCCACAGTGGTTCTGAGGCAGATTGTATGACATTGCTGCAAAGGATTGCACAAACAAACCATGTCTAATGTACAATAGGAAGGATTCACAAGATTTCCAAAGTCTGAAGACATACAGGGTCCATTAAGAAAAAGAAAAACACATCCAAAACCTTTGCTGTAGAGCCCATTCCAACTCTTAGTAGCCTCTAGTACAGAGTAGAACTGGGCAGACTAGAATTTCCCCATAGGACTTCCTGGTGTAGTGCTGTGGGTTAACAGACTGAACTGCAACACGGTCAGAGGTTCAAGGTCACCAGCCGCTCCTCTGAAACCTTTATAAAGGGTTGCTATAAGTCAGAACCCCTACTCAACAGCACTTAGCAACAACAACATAGGATTTACAAGGCTGTAAATCTTTATAGGAACAGATTACCACATCTTTCTTCGATGGAGTAGCTGGTAGATTTGAACCACCAACATTTTCGTTAGCAGTCGAAGCTTAAATACTATGTTATCAGAGCTCCAATATGGAGTCAATGTCCACAAAGTTTGTCGGTGAGGATGGATGGTGAGATGGGAAGGACTGCAGTGAACTACCAAGATCACTGAGGGTGGATTCCTGAGCTGTTTGGCTTCTTGCCTTCTGGCCTGAATACAATTACTCATGGTATTTTCAAACTGCCCTATTCAGGCCAGAATCTCAAAGCCTAGCCAACAAACATCATCCTTATTGTTTCTCAGATGTTAGACTAAAATCCAAATCACTATCTACACTGGAATGTAGAGAAAATTGAGCTTGAAAGAGCACTGGCTTTCCTTTCCATAAGACTTTAATGGCCAATTTATTTGCCAGACATTATATTTTGAGCACTGATGCTTTTGCAAGTCACAGATGCATGATGAACGCTTTCAAATTGCTGAGTTTTTTAAATTGAAAGGCTCCATTTTAAAGTTGTGACTCATTTATGCCCCCGAAAATGCTATATCTGTTTGTATGAATCAGACCCTGGAAGTATAAGTTTACAAAGTATTACATTACCATCAACCACAAATTACAAATCCATTGATGAAATGCTTTGAGCTTGCTTAGCAACAGCTGAAACTGAAGAGGTAAGAAATAATCTGATTGTCCTGTATACTCTAATAAATCAGATGCCTCAGCACTGCCATGCATAGTTTATGACTTTTGCAACTATCAGAGCTACTTTATCACAAATAACATGCTTCAAATTTAAGTAAATCAACAGGAAATGACTCCTCCCTAATGATTGCTGTTGTGTTGTTATACAACTGCCAAATAACATTATTACACAATGACCAAATGACATCATTATATAACTGCCAAACCAATGAAAATCACTGCCCACCCCAACTGATACATATAGAAATCATCACGGCCACATGTTACTCTCACTTATACCCCAGCATTCCTTACTGCCAGATGTGTGCAATTAATGTAAAAAAAAGTTATATAGTAGAATTTTTACTATTGTCATAAATGTAAAATATTGGGTAAGTAAGGAGTGGGTAAGTGTACATATTCAACCACACATACAGTTACAACAAAGAGAATTTCAGATCCCATTTATCTCTCCTTGAAAAATTGACGTATCAAATAAGACTGTTTTGAAATGAGGAACTTGACAACTAGATAATTAGAACACATTAAGCTGTCTACGGAGTCCTGGTGTCGAGATGCAGGATAATGAGCTGGACTGCAAGGTCAGTTTGAACCACAAGGTCAGCAGTTCAAACCCACCAGCTACTCCTCTGAAACCCCACACAGGGTCATTATGGGTCAGAAGTGACTCCACAGCACTTAACAAAAACAACAAGCTGTCTAAACAAAATTTATCACATACTGAAACTTAATTCAGTTTTATATAAATCCTGGTGTGGCACTGTGGGTTAACACACTGAACTGCAAAGTTGGTTTGGACCCCAAGGTTGGCAGTTCAAGCTCACCAGCTGCTCCTTGGAAACCCTAAATAGAGTCACTATGGGTCAGAACTGACTCAACTCAAAGGCACTTAACACCACCACCACCAACAACAACAGTTTTGTTGTTGAGTTACTAAAGAGTCAGCCCTCCACTTACGGTGACCCAAAGCAACAACTGAACAAAATGCTGCCCATGATCAGCTGCAAATAGAACTTTTGTGATTCACAGGGGTTTCATTACCTAATTTTAGGGTGTGGATCACTAGAACTTTCTTCATAGTCTATTTTAGTCTAGAAGATCCACTGAAACACTCAAACCCCCACTGAATAGAGGAAAAAATAAACATATGTTAACTAAGAGTAACAGACTTGAGTCTAGAAATAAAAAAGTATCCACTGCAAAAAAAAAAATTAATTTTTTAGATGTAAACTATTATCCTATTTTTGGCTTTATTGGTTCTCAGGATTAAAGCTAGTCATTTTACTGTAGTATCTGTAAAATTGAGAAGATATTCAGGTCCTTATTCAATAGAAAGTATAACACCAAATCATACATTCTTTATGAATGCTGAGTGGAACCTATCTAGATATAAAATAGGAATGTTTTCATACTACAAAACCTTTCCTTAGAAATTCACTCACAACACTGTTGTCAGAAGACATAACCAATCCTTGTGCTAAGTGTACTTCAGAAATCATCTTTCATGCAATATAAAAGCACAATATAGAAGGCTAATAGTGACAGCGCTAAAATAATAAAGAAAGAAGTCTGACTTATTCTAGTAGAATAAACAAAATGTACTTTTAAGATATTGAATATGAATGCTAAAATCACACCTGAAAGTGGGCTGTGTTCCTCAGGTTGTGTTGATCATTTGAAAAATACATACCAAAATTATTTTCATCTGTTAATTTTTAGAGATGAAAACAATTTATCCTTAATCATTTTAATGGATTAAACATCCATTTTAATGCAGTTGAAATTAATAAAGTTTGAATAGAAGCTTTTCAAAATAAGTCCCATTGTTTTTCCAAATTTCACATCTTCAAAAAGAGCAAACAAACCATTCTCAAGTAATTTTCAGTTTTCCCTCTTAACTGAGACCTATATATTAATGCATATTTGTTGTTGTTAAGTGCTGTCCTGTCAGTTTCAACTCATAGTGACCCTGTATAGGGTTTCCAAGGAGCAGCTGGTGAGCTTGAACTGCTGACCTTATGGTGCAAGCTGACATTGCAGTACAGAGCATTTACCCACAGCGCCACACCTAGACTCCAATGCCTATTTAAATGCCCTTAAAGATAAAACAGAAGTCCTGTTGTGGCACTGTCAGATAAGCACTGGACTGCTAACCCCAAGGTCAATCATTCAAACCCACCAGATCCTCCTTGCAAACCCTATACAGGGTCACTATGAGTTGGAACCAATTTCACAGCACATAACCTCCATTACAGTGTCTGGTTTCTACTAGGTAACAATGTCACTAATATGCATACCTCACCTTGTGTCTCCCTTTCTACATCATCCAAATTTCACCTCTTCCACGCCCCAACCTCTATTTAGGATAAAAGTCAAAAAAGAAAAGAATGTATTGAACAAAGAAATAAATACCCAAAGAGTGGCAGAAGTTGCAATTCCCTTCTACCTCTTAAGAATTTAGGATTGACTTAAACTATCAGGTGCTTCTTTGAGTGTTTTTTCTTCCCCCTGGAGAATCCCAATGCACATTCACTTATTAAATGCTCTAAGAACTCTGGTAGTCAAAACAAACAAACAAGAAAACATTCTTTACCTTTGTGTAACACAGCATTAACCCACAATATCCATCTGATCCCTCAAAGTCACAGTTACTCACTTTCCTCTGAAACAGAGCTCAGTGAAACACACTTTTGCTGAACACTTGCCTTTAAAATCCTTACAAAACTAGAGAGGCATCAAAGGGTGCAAGCCAAAACTAGATAATACCAATTCTCAGGACCCCAACAGCATTGGGCTGCCAACCAAAATGTTGACAATTCAAACTCATCAGCCACTACTTGGAAACCCTAGACAGGGTCACTAAGGATCAGAACCGACTCAAGGGCATTTAGGAACATAATATATATGTACTCATGAAATTTTTCCTAATACAACTTCATTAAACTCCTTGGTCTGCAACCCTGTAAGCATGCTATCATGCAATGGGACAAGGCCATTCTTCCTAGGCTACTTCACAACAGTGATTATTCTTTGGCTTCAAGTTTGACCTCAACACAACGCTAAATCAGAACCAGAGAGAAAATGGATTACAATACCTGAGCTTGGACCAAATGTGGGACACAAAAATAATGCCATATAATCTAAACTCCTTCTTGTCATATATTGATTCTTCGTGTTACTAACCAAATGAGCAAAACACCATAAAGCAGAAGAAGACGAAGAGGAGGAAGAGGAGGAAGGGGACAAGGAAGAGGAGGAGGAAGTGGAGGAGGAAGAGGAAGAAGAAATTTTTCACTAAGACTGAGGTTGTTAATTAGTGCCATGGAGTTGAGGTTTCCAAGGAACGGCTGATCAGTTTGAACCATCGACCTTGCAGTTCAAACTTTGCAGTCCAGGACTTTATCCTACAGTGCCACACCAGGGCTCTATTTTATTAAGATTGTTGTTGTAGTTAAGTGCCACTGAGTGGGTGGGCTGTAACCCATAGTGGTCCTGTATAGGGTTTCCAAGGAGCATCTGAACTTGAACCAATGACCTTGCTGTTCCAACCAGCTTTGCAGTCCATCACAATAACCAACAGCATCACACCAGGAGTCCAAGATTGTTATTGTTGTTAAGTGCCTCGAAGTCAGTTCCAACCCATAGCGGCCCTGTTTAGGGTTTCTGAGGATCAGCTGGTGATCTGGAACCACTGAACTTGCAGTTCAATCTGACTTTGCAGTCCAGTGTACCTACAGCACTACACGAGGAGTCCAAGATGTTGTTAAGTGCCATTGACTTGATTCTGACCCACAGCCACACTGTATAGGGTTTCCAAGGAGCAGCTGGTGAACTTGAACCACAGACTTGCAGTTCAAAGGACTTGGCAGTCTGAAGTATTAACCCACAGCACCACACCAGGACTCCAGAGTCCAAGATAAGAACAAGTAAATCAGGTATGCATAATAAATGACTCCAAAAGGATACCTACCCTCCATCGTGGTGGAGAGCATGTTCTAGAACCTATGAAAACTGAAAACACTGTGTGCTCCATGGAAGAAGAGGGATGGGTTTGCAATATAAAATGTCTACAAAAATCCTATACCTCTCACAGAAGACCTCATTTTTAAGGTATTTTTAGATGTCTTCTAATTAACTAAGAAGTGAATAACTATCAGGTGTGAATCCCCTTTTAATGTGTTGAAGATGCTTGTAACAAAGACTGACAAGTGAGGCTCATTCAAATTCAAATCCCAAACCAAAGAAACAGAATTTTGTGTTGTATCAAGAATGAGAAACTTTACAGAACAAAAGGAGGAAGTGAGGGAAGAGCATCCACAATATACATATTCAAGAAATCCTCAGATGCTGGTGATATCATGTTCAAAATAAAGAAAATTACTAAATTTGTTTTGTGAAAAACAGTTTTTTTTTAAAACAACGTTGTATCATATAAGGCACAAGCAGATTTCCTGCAGCAAAAAAATTTTAGTGACAAAACAAATATGGAACATTTTCTATTATCACAATACTGACTAATATTTTTTCTAGTTTGGAGATGAAAAAGCCAAGGCAAAAAGAAGCAAGTTGGTTTTTGGCCTGAGGTCATTCAACAATAAACCAAATCAGGCCACTCCCAAACACACCACTAACTTGTTTCTTTACTTAACTACTGGCTACTAACTCTCATTCTTGATATGAAATGAAAAGTTTTCTCTTTGTATTGCCTCTTTTTATAAAACAAGAATGGTCCATCATTGGTGCACGCCAAAACACACACATAATTTGGGCTACCAGCATTCCTGGAGCTCTGGTAGCGTAGTGGTTACGAATCAGGCTGCGAGCCGCAAGGTCAGCAGTTTGAAACTACCAGCCGCTCCGCGGGAGAAAGATGAGGCGGTCTGCTCCCGCAAAGATTTACAGCCTCGGAAACCCTGTACAGGGTCGCTATGAGTCGGAACCGACTCCGTGGCACACAACAACAACAACAACATGAGTCAAAACTGATTCTAAGTCACTTAACAACAACAAACTTTACCTCAGCTTGGTAAAATTCTCTAGCATTAAAAGGGTTACAACAGCTACAATGAACCATTTTTAAAAATTTGGCATGAAAACAATTTTGAGGCTATTTTAATTGACTCTTGGAAAGCAGACACATGAGAAACCACTTATATAGATGTATATATATTTTAGTTATACTCTTACAAATTGTAAATTAAGGGTGATCTTTATGAACTAAATAAGTAGATCTACTTAAGTCTTCCACCATATTCTTCAACACTGTAAGTATAACTGCTCCAGAAAATATCATGTTGTTCATGTTAAGTGCTGTCAAGTCAGTTCTGACTCACTGTGATCCTGTATAGGGTTTCCAAGGAGCAGTTGGTGAGCTTGAACCACCGATGATATCAAACTTTGTGGGTTTGCCAACTTGCAGTTCAAAATGACCTTGCAGTACAGTGCATTAATCTGCAGTGCCACATCATGATTGCTAGGAAACAAAGTACTGTAGGATTGGCACAGGACTGTGAACCACAGGTCAGGAGTTCAAACCCACCAGCTACTCCTCAAAAACCCCATAAACTATGGGTAGCTATGAGTTGGAAATGACTGGAAGGCACTTAACAACAACAACAATGACAAGGAAACAAAGCATTGCCATAAGAAGTATGCCTTTCTATAAAAAGAAATCATTACGTTTCACATGTCATAATTACGTTGTTGTTGTTATGTGACTTGGAGTCCGCTTTGACTCATAGCGACCCTTGTACAGAGTTTCCAAGGCTGTAAAGCTTTACAGGAGCAGAAAGCCTCATCTTTCTCCCACGAAACAGATGGCAGTTTCGAACTGCTGACCCTGAGGTTCTCAGCCCGACTTGTAACCACAACGCTACCAGATGTAGTGAAGTTCTAAAACTGGTGCTAAAAATACATGATATTAAAAACTAGCAACTACAGAATTCCCAATTAAAGCAGGTGAACCCAAGAAACCTGTTGTCCTTAGCAACTCCTCTAGACTTCCTAAAACGAAC
This sequence comes from Chrysochloris asiatica, assembly GCF_000296735.1. Taxonomy (NCBI): domain Eukaryota; kingdom Metazoa; phylum Chordata; class Mammalia; order Afrosoricida; family Chrysochloridae; genus Chrysochloris; species Chrysochloris asiatica. The sequence continues at coordinate 7,395,062 of NW_006408661.1, forward strand.
GTAAATAATTTTTTAAAAAGGCATAAACTCCATAAGCTCAACAAGAATAAGTGGCAAAACAGTAACAAAGAAGCTAGAAAACTGATTATAACATAACGGACTTATAAAAGACAAATTATAATGGACTTACCTGACTTGAGAAAGCTGAATGATGGAACAGCAGAGAACACTCAAACAGTAGTAGCCATATTTAAATAGAACCCATCTCCCTCACCAAAGACTCGGGAATTGTTGACACCTGTACCTCCTTGAAAACACCACTAATAGCTGAGTTTCAAATGAGAGGGCAGGTGTAAAGATTACATAAATGGTGTTGTAAATCTAGGATCCCTCTTTCATTCTGTGTGTCTGGGAAAATGAATTTTCCCAATCTGGCATAGTCTGCAAATATATTGCCTGCAGAGGGGGAAAAAAACCCCACTAGGTCTGTGGACTGCAGTACACCAGACTTAGTGGACAGCAGGATTACTATACTAAACCTGGACAATAAATAAATGGTTACATGTTAATTGTTGAACCAACTCATGGTGACACCATGTTTGTCAGAATAGAGTTGTGTTACACAAAGTTTTCAACAGGTTTTTGTTTTGTTTTTTTCAGAAACAAATCTCCAGACCTTTATTAACAGTCACTTTTGGGTGGACTCCACCTTCCAAACTTTCAGCTGACAGCTGAGAATCTTAACCATTCATACCACTGAGGGACTCCTTATTAGTTATTGAGACCCTCTTCTTTGCCCTATTTTTCAATTCCCCGAATGGCATGAGACTACCCTTATTACAGTAGTGAAGCTTTCACTTGTGTTGACCAGATTGTCCAGGGAAAGCATAAAATATATGTTGTTGTTGTTGTTGTTAAGTTCCATCAAGTTGGTACCAACTCATAGCGACCTTATGCACAGCAGAACGAAACACTGCCGGATCCTGGGCCAACCTCACTATTGTTGCCACACTTGAGTCCATCAATGCTGCTACTTGGCCAATCCATCTCATTGGGGATCTTCCTCTTTTTCTCTGACCCTCCACCTTACCAAACATGATATCCTTCTCCAGCGACTGCTCCCTCCTGACAATAAGTCTGAAGTATAAGAGATGAAGTTTGGCCATCTTGGCCTCCAAGGACCACTCTGGCTGCACTTCTTCCAACACAGATTGGTCAGCCCATGGCACTTTCAATATTCTCCTCCAACATAAAATATATAAACATAATAAAATGAGTGTTTTATGCTCCTACAATTGTCCTTTAGTGAAGCTCACAACCAACAGACCCCAGACAAGCACAAAATATTCAGTCAATGTTTTAGTGCCCCTCTCTTAAGTAGGAATCCTGGTGTGTCACTGTGGGTTAACGCACTGACCTCCAAAGTAGGTTTGAACAGCAAGGTCAGTGGTTCAAGTTCAGCAGCTGCTCCTTGGAAACCCTTTACTGGGTTGCTATGTGTCAGAACTGACTCAATGGCATTTAACAACAACAATAACTCGTAAGTACATTCAGACAGCCAAGGATATTTAAACATTTAGGAAAATCCTCTAAAATGGAAGTCAAAGCAAACATAAAAAAATGCATCTTTGGTGGAATAAAAGATATATAAGAAGGCAATTTATGTCAAAAATTCTTTCAGATAACTCCAGAAACATAAAATAGTACAACTATGAAATAAAATCATGATGCTATTTTAAAAATGAACACTCAGTTTTCAGCCAAACAATAGATATGTCTGTAAGGGGGACATTAATAAGACAGAAGTGCTCACTTCACAGAAATAATCAACCATTTGAGATCCAAAGGGTAGCATTTTCCTAAGGTCTAAGTTCAGACGGGTTAGGAAAGAAAGAGGAATAAAAATGGAAACTACAAGGAGGAACTGGGTAAGTAATGTTACATTGTGGGACTGTAATCAATGACATGAAACAAAATCTGTATGAATTGTTGAAATTTAAAAATTAAAATTTCATTTGTTGTTGTAGTTAGGTGCCATCAAGTCTGTACCCATTCATAGTGACCTTGTTGTTGTTGTTAGGTGCCATCGAGCTGGTACCGACCCATAGCGGCCTTATGCACAGCAGAACGAAACAGTGCCCGATCCTGGGTCAACCTCACTACTGACTTCATGCACCACCAAATGAAACACTACTGGGTCCTTTGCTAACTTCATAATTTTTGCTTCGCTTAAGCCTAGAGCTGCTGCCACTGTGCCAATACATCTTGTTGGGGTTCTTCCTCATTTTCACGGACCCTCCACTTTACCAAGTTCAGTAAAATAACATCTCAATAGTACAAAGAAGATTTAAAACTTAAAGAGTTACTATAGAAGGATCAATAGTTCTATAACAAAAAAAGAAAAACAAAATCATTAAACAATTCAAGAAACTTCCCAAGACAAACATGAATTACAAGACAAAAAGGTCCATTAAATCTTAAGTACAATGGATTACAAAAGACACACAAATAAGATGAATCTTGTGTAGCTTTAAAACAGATTGCCAAAGCTTCCAGAAGAGAAAAATGAGAATGGCATAAAACTGCTAGAATCTGGGAGCCAGACGATAAAATTCTGAGAGAAAGTGACTTCTAGCTGATTACCAGTTAAATATGAGAGAAAAGTATTTTTCCATACACGGAAGGCATAAAACAATATATCTCTAACATACTATCCTTTCTTAGATGCTAGACAAAGATTAATTCTGACAAAATGAGGAAATACATTAATAAACAGGGAGAAATAAGATTAATGTAAAAGGATGCTCAGCATAGAAAAAAAGGCAAAGAAAATCCCCAAAACGATGAAGCAGGAATGCAAAAAGTTCCAAAAATCATTTCTTAAAGACATTGAAATTGATACATTGCCTAAATATATTTTAATATATTAAAAGGGTACTTACATAATGTGGGAGAAATTAGAGATGGTTTAATGGTAGATATATAAGAAAATAAGCAAATGGAAAAACTAAGAAAAGTAACAGAATAAAACTGAGACAATTATTAATATCCTGAAAAAATGAGGACATACAGGAAAAACAAAATAATAATAATATGCTATTTTGTTTGACTACAAATGCTATTTACATAGCATTACGTGTGTTCGCATATATGTGAAAGTAAATTAAAACTTCAGCTTCCACACTGGGAGGTCGGTAGATAGTTCAAAACTACAAAATCAAATGTGGTAGTAAAATCACATTTCCTAGAAATGTGGAGGACAATTAGCAAAGGAACAAACTAAAATAATTAAAGTGATTGCTTCAGGAAAGCAGAATTGATGATGTGGTTGGGTGGCTTTGTGGCTTTGTTATTTTTTTTGCAACAACACTCATGCATGCTTTTTTCTTTTTCTCTTTGAACTATGTGTATGTAAACTTTGATTTAAAAACAAACAAAATAAGTAAGAAAAAAACCTGGTTATTACAAAGACTAAAATCTGAATACTCAACAGTTCTAGAAACTTCTAAATCATTCCTATCTATAATAAATCTCAACATGGATTTTCTTAATCAAGGTTATTGTGAGGTTTTTTTCACCCTTTACTATAATTGTTGTGGTTGCTAGGTGCCATCGAGTCAGTACCGACCCATAGCAACCTTATACACAGCAGAACAAAACACTGCCCGATCCTGGGCCAACCTCACTACTGTTGCCACGCTTGAGCCCATTGATGCTGCCACTTGGCCAGTCCATCTCGCTGGGGGTCTTCCTCTTTTTCTCTGACCCTCCACCTTACCAAACATGATATCCTTCTCCAGTTACTGGTCCCTCCTGACAATATGTGCAAAGTATGAGAGACAAAGTTTGGCCATCTTGGCTTCCAAGGAGCACTCTGGCTGCACTTCATCCAACACAGATCTGTTCGTTCTTTTAGCAGCCCATGGCACTTTCAATATTCTCCTCCAACACCATAACTCAAAAGCATCAATTCTTCTATGGTCTTCCTTATTCACTGTCCAAATTTCACATACATATGAGGTTATTGAAAGTACCATGGCTTGGGTCAGGCAAACCTTAGTCCTCAATTTCTGTATTCCAAACTCTATCTTTGTTGGTTTGCTAAAAGCCCAAGTTCCAGTATTGATACTATAACTGATAAGCATTACTGATGTTATCACTGATTAACTGATTATAACTCTGACTCATTGTGCAGCTCCTGAACCCTGAGAACATGTGTCTAGTTCTAGACCACCTAAGCTGTTCAGACAATAAAACATATTGCCTCTTTTCACAAATTTGCCAGAGTTAAACAAAATCTAATTTATATATCCACAAGATGCCTTGCCAGATAACCAGACACACTATTATCGATAGGCATTAAAACTAACAAACAACTTGGAAATATTCCCTAATGTCTAGGCATTTAAAAAATCCATTTTTCCACTGGATTTCTCTTTCAACCCTAGTTAATAAATACATCATTGAATTGACTCAGCATTATCATTAAGCAAACATTTTCAATGGGAGTTTCCAGCACAATTTTCAGGTCTCCAAATTCTGACACAGATTATAAAGGTAGTTCCTTACTGAAAATTGATGAAATATGAAAGAAAAATACCCACAATCATGAAAGCATTGCTCTATGTAAAATTTTTCAGAAAAGTTTTGTTACACCCAAATTTTCAAGAATGAAGCACTATGTGCCTGAAATCTAAAATATGTTCTTTTTTTTTCCCATTTTAGAAGACACCATATGGAAAATTTTGTTCTCAGGAAAAGAAACAAACTTACCTTTCACAAGCTCGGACAGTCCATGCGGCAATTATCCATAATGAGATACTAAAAACCAAGAGTACAGTTCCTGGGCATATAGTCATTAAAGTCTTCATAACAAAACGGGTATTGAAGTTTATCTTATTAAGTGCTCCAATGCTTCTAGAGGAGGCATCAGTGAAAAGTTTGCTATGTAACAGCATGACTCTGGCAATCAGATAGAGTCTTAAGAACATTGGTATAGATAAAATAATATCCACATCAGCGGTGGTTGTGGATGGGGCATAGGAGAAGGCAAGCCGGGCCGTCCATGTGAACGTATAATTCCCAGGTATGGGATGAATAGCACACACCAGTATTTCCAAGCAGATGAAGAAAATACGCTCATAAGTCATGGCTATTCTCCAGTCATCTGCTCCATTGTCCACCATGAACAACTGAAAAAATAAAGTAGAAAATCAGCTTCAGTATGGCATGAATGGTCCACAAGTGTTAGTGCAGATTTTTAAATTACACAACAGATGACTTTTTAGCAATCATGGCAAGCTAAAGGTTATATTTCTTAAATGTGAGCCAGGCACACTGTTTTTAGAAAATAATATTGGCACAAATGGAAAACTGCATTTTATAAAATTAAAATAAAAACTTGCTACACAGGAGATGAAATTATTTTGGAGTCCATTCTCCTGGACTATCATGTTGATAGCATTATTTTAAAATAAAATGTTTGAGTTTATCTGTAATGAGATCCCTCTTCAATGAAGTCAAAGATGAAGATGCCTCCTATCAGGTCATCCTCCTCTTTAAAGGTCTAGATTTAAACTGTTGTGTAATCCTAACTATATTCTCCATGGAGTATATTTAGACTCTCTCTATAATCAGTTGTAATCTATAAAGTAACAACACATGACAACTTAGTATTGGTGCCAGAAAAGACCACAGATGAATTTGGCAGAACTATTTCTTCCATCTTCCCCACTAGTATTCTGTTTTCTATCTCCTTTCTTCTGCTACCCCTTAGATTTTCCTTGGATTATTACTTGGTCTTTAATCTTTCTTTAATAAAGTTTCCTTTTTCTTATTTCTGTCATGTCTCATACCACAAAAAAAGGAGAAAATAGAAACCCTAAAGCATTAAAGGCTTTCTGGCTGTTTCATAAACAAGTGCGGGTCCTGGCAATCTGCAAACACCAGAGGTTTTCAGAAGGATGCCTTGTGGGGGCTACTGGCAAGTCAGGCCATGAAGTTAAGGGTACTAACCATGCTGTGATGCTGAGAGAGTCCCTTGCACAAGGAAGGCCTGACTACTCAAAATTTCAATAGCACCCACACTGAGAAATACTGCACATTTCCATTTTGTAAGTCGCTGACATAAGTAGATATGAAGACAACCACATAAGAGAACAATGTATTCTCAGGCAAAACAAACTGCCAACAGCAAAGGAGTTTGGCAGAGCAAACTTTCCACACAGTTGGACTCTAGGTACTTTTGTAGCTAGAAAAGTGATTTTTCCCACCATTTAGATTGTTATAAATTCCCATTTTAGGTGAATTATTATGTAGTTTATAGCTATTTCCCATACTACTTTTCAATGTGGTTTAGGCCATTAGTGCTACTTTGAAGGATAGGAATTTTAAGGAAAAAAAAAACACAAAACTGTCACTTTGATCTAATACTTCAAGGAGACAGAGAAGCACCAGATTCTCTTGCTATAACCATATAAAATTTTGGACAAATTAAGCTGTAATGATATAATAGCTTTATTGTTGTTGTTAGTTGTCATTTAGTTCCAACTTATAGCAACCCTATGCACAACAGAAGGAAACAATGCCCAGTCCTGGGCCAACCTCACAATTGTTATGTTTCGGCCCATTGTTACTGCCACTATATCAATCCATGTTGTTGGGGGTCTTCCTCTTTTCCTCCTTTTTCCTGACCTTCCACTTTACCAAGCTTGATGACATTCTCTCTGCTGGTCTCTCCTCATATGTCCAAAGTATGAGAGACAAAGTCTCCCCATGCTTGCGTCTAAGGAGCATTCTGTACTTCTTTCAGCATAAATTTGTTTAATTGCTTGTGTTATGCCTTTATCACACCTTTATATCTCAAATACACAAATGCACTAGAAGACAATCAAAATTCTGTTTTCCCAGTTTTGTTGTTGTTGTTGTTATGTGCCGTAGAGTCAGTTCCGACTCATAGCAACCCTATACTGGGTTTCTAAGGCTGTAAATCTTTATGGGAGCAGAAAGCCTCATCTTTCTCCCACGGAATGGCTGGTGGTTTTGAACTGCTGACCGTGAGATCAGCAGCCCAATTCATAAGCATTATGCTAAGTTGTAAGTTGTTGTTTGTTGTTAAGTATTATCAAGTCAGTAAAGACTCATAGCGACCCTATATAGGGTTTCTGAGGAGCAGCTCATGAATTTGAACCATTGACCTTGCAGTTCAAACTGACCTTGAGGTCGAGTGCTTAGCCTACGGCTCACAAAGCAGGCTAATTTGACTATAGAAATATCTGTGTTCCATTGCAGTACTTTCAGTATCATGTTGGCATAAAGGATTTCATTAATGAGGATACAAAATTGATTTAACAGACATATGATAGATACCTTCTACAGTTTATATCAGTAAGTACTTATTGATAGCTCTAAACTAATGTGGCCTAAAACCTACTAGTACTTTTACATCTAAAAGAACAGGCCCTTCAAACTAGTTACTTTAGAGACTATACACTTTCCAAAGATGTTGTTATTTCTCTCTTTGGAAACTGCTATCAGGACCTGATAAGAAAATCAATAGTGTTTTAAATCCATATTTCAGTTCCTACTAAAAATGACATTATCCTGCTTGATCATCTACTTTGTCCAACAACCATGGCTCTAAATGACTTGGCATTTTGCAAAAAAATGAAATCAACCCTCACAAGGATAAGAATCACCAATGCACCAGATAGTCAAAAGAATCTGTACCACAGATTCTGAGCGCAATTCCAGGGGAGGCATTTCCCATACCATTCTGGGCATTGGCAGCACAAATGTAGAAGGAGGACATTCCCAGGTAACTGGTAAAGAAATGCCACTTTTAATACTGAATTCTGGCACAACATCTCCTGTCTGTTCAGGACTGGCCCTTCTTCAATGACCCACAAAACATGTGTTCCTCTCACCTCAAGTTTACAAGCCCTCCACCTGCTCCTTTTAGGTCCCTTTTTGTTGGCTCCCTCCTTGGTTCACATCCCTCACAAGACTGGCTTTCTCTACTGAGTCATTTGTTTCAACCAGTACCTCACCACCAATATTCTTAGCAGGCTCTCTCCCATTTACCTTTTGGGAGCCTGTCCAGAGAATTCCCAGTCTGGGATCTATCATCCAGACTGCTTGATCAGGTGAGCAGGGCAGCTATACACCATGTGATTCAGTGATGTTTCCCATTCCTCAGAGCATCGGACAATCATCTCTTTCCTCAAGGACTACCTTTGTTTTCTTTTCTCTCAGAACCCACTTCCTTCCCAGTATCTCTTCTCCTTTGTAGGAATACCATTGCTCTGCTTGTCTAATGCTAATGTTTTACAAGGGCAGTTTGAATACACTGAGAGCCTAGCTTCTGTGTCTTCTTCCTCTCAGTATATAATCAACTTCATATCTCTACTATTTATTAAAAACAAAACCACACAAGCAAACAAGAGCCTCTATTGGATCTATACCTGCCATATGTTGTGGTTATCTCCTCACTTTGATTTCATCCCCTAAGATACCCTATTTGTTTTTTGCCATTATTACTCTACTACATACACTATACTTACTAGGGTCATTAAATTTATATCTTAATTATGAAACCCAGTCATCTGTGGAAGGGCCACAAAAATCTAGGTGCTTGACATAGAAAAGGTTTCTACTCACAGTACAAACTGAGCTCCATTTTGCAATGTACTAACAAACTTGAAAAAAAAAAACAAAAACCCACCACCACCAATAAGGCATTTGTTGTTGTTGTTGTTGAGTGCCGTCGAGTCGGTTCCGACCCATAGCATTTGAGTCAACCTTATAGTAATAGACTCAGGAGAGATAGACATCAAATGACATATTGTATTAGGCAAATATTCTGCACAAGACCTCTTTAAAGTGTTCAGAGGGCAATGATATCAGCTTGGGGACTAAGTGCATCTGACCCAAGTCATGATATTTTCAATCACCTCATATGCATATGAAAGTTGAACAATGAATAAGGAAGGCTGTAGAAGAATTGATGAATTTGAGTTATGGAGTTGGAAGAGAATATTAAAAGTACCATGGACAGCCAGAAAAACAAACAAATTTGTGTCAGAAGAAGTACAGCCAGAATGCTCCTTAGAAGCCAGGATGGCCAGACTTATGCTTCGGACATAGTATCTTCAGAAAGGCCAATCCCTAGAGAAGGACATTATGCTTGGTAAAGTGGAGAGTCAGCAAAAAAGAGGAAGACCCCAATGAGCTGAATTGGCACAGTGGAGGCAGCAGTGGACCCAAGCATAACAACAGTTGTGAGAATGGCACAGACCCTGGAAAAATTTTGTATGTTGTGCATAGGATTGCTATGAGTTGGAACTGATTTAGGGCACCTAACAACAACTGAGAGAATGGGAGGGATAACTGCAGCAGTTCTCAGAAAGGATATTTTGAACAAGCTGTCACTGCTTCTAAATGTTAAATAAAACCATTGTCACAAAGTGCTTATGCAGGCCAGCTCTGGAATATGACATCTACATATTAACTGATATGTGACTTATAGTTACTAATGTATAGTTATAGTTGGTTACTAATTTATGGTTACTGTTTCACTAAACTTTTTCTTATGTAAAAGATGTTCTCATTATCTGTCTTTTAGAGTTATTTATAATTTTGCAGATTTTGCCCATCTGCAGTTGTAATGACACAACCTTGTTTGCTAAAAGTGAAGAGGACTTGAAACATTTACTTATGAAGATCAAAGAGTACAGCCTTTGATATGGATTGCATCTCAATGTCAAGAAAACAAAAATCCTCACCACTGGACCAATAAACAACATTCTTATCAATGGAGAAATGATTGAAGTTGTCAAGGACTTCATTCTTCTTGGATCAACTATCAACACTCGCGGAAGCAGCATCAAGAGATCAGACGACGTATTGCATTGGGCAAATCTGCTGCACAGTAACTTTTTAAAGTATTGAAAAGCAGAGATGTCAGCTTGAGGACTAAGGTACGCCTGACCCAAGCCATGGTATTCTCAATAACCTCATATGGATGCAAAAGCTGGACAGTGAATAAGGAAGATCGTAGAAGAATTGATGCCTTTGAGTTGTGGTGTTGGAGGAGAACACTGAAAGTGCCATGGATTGCCAAAAGAACCCAATAGATCTGTTTTGGAAGAAGTGCAGCCAGAGTGCTCCTTGGAGGCCAGGATGGCTAAGCTTCGCCTCTCATACTTTGGACATATTGTCCAGAGAGAACAGTCGCTGGAGAAGGATGTCATGCTGGGTAAGGTGGAGGGTCAGAGAAAAAGAGGAAGACCCCCAAAGAGATGGATTAGCCAGGTGGCATCATTGATGGCATCAAGTGTGGCAGTGGTAGTGAGGTTGGCCCAGGATCGGATATTGTTTCGTTCTGCTGTGCATGGGGTCACTATGAGTCGGTTCCGACTCGATGGCACCTCACAACAACAACAACAAGCAGTTGTTATATCCTTCAATAAATCTCTCTGACTAAATTTTTCAGAGACTCAGTCATGCTATTTGATATTTTGGCATCAGAATTGTTGGATTTGAAGGTGTATTATCTAAAGTAACCCTGAGAAGTTGAGGACTTAGAGTTTTCAGTATCGGAGCACTCCAAGTCACTGGCAGGTAAATAACCTCTTGAATCTCAAATTCTGCTCTCCTTTATGCAAAAGCTCTTGGAGCCTTATTGAATAGTCTGGATTTACTTTCTTCTTATAAGAATTTACCTCCACTAGTAGAAATAGTTGAAGTTCTGGGTTTTGTGCAATCAATGACCTAAAATTTACTGATTCTTAAACTCTGTATCTCACAAAGCAAACCCTGTGATGATTTCCAACAGGATTTTGTTAAGTCTGGGAGTCCAAAACTTTGAACAAACTCAGACCACCTTGATATGGGTTACATAATCTAACCAACAGCAGACTGGAAAATATGTGGCTCCTTTAGGGTTCTTTTGAATTACCCAAGTTACATTTTCTGCATGATTGATTAGAAGAAGAAAGGTCCTTGAATCATACAGGCCCAATAGATTGCCTATTTCACTAGGATTTGAAAGCTTATAGAAAACACGACGAAAATAAAATCGTTTCCTGGAAGGACTCTGTTTCTAAATTAATTGAATAAAATAAGCAATTACAACATCAAAATTCTCCAGCTGCTACCTCCGCACACCACCATCCCCCAGCTGCAGTTTCTCGTTTTCCCCGTCTGACTTATTCTTCTTAAAATACTGTTTGAACTTCCTTTTGTCTCCTAAAGAACATACTGAGAATATAAAGCCCATTCTAGTTACTTTAAAGTGTCCTGGTGTGGTGCCCTAGAGTATAAGCATTCATTTTCAAGGTCAGTGGTTCAAATTCACTAACTGCTCCTCAGAAACCCTATATAGGGTTGCTGTGCATCAGAACTGACTCAATAGCACACAACAACAATAACAAAGTTATTTTTAATTCCATCCCATGAACTCCATGAGGAGTAGAAAAGAAACTCCTGAAAATCCTGTTACATCCTTTGTTTCTTAGATTCACACAGAATTATACTTCATTCTTAATGATTTCTCAAAATTATATAAAAACCCTTATAAATTTGCTGAAGAATTGAAAATCCTTATTGAAATTTATCAGCATTGGTTACCAGATTCATGTCACAAAATACCCAAGGCAAATGGCCTTATAATTACAATTACAACCTCTTGACCTGCACAGTAAATCCAAGGCCTTTGAAGGCACTAATCCTGATACTTGTAATTTTTGCAAGAAACCCAAGCATTTAAAAAAAGAAATGATTGCTATAAATTAAGAGACTATTGAAACAATAGACCCATTTTTCCACTAATTAGCTTAACAACCCTGCTAAATGAGCCTAAATTTTCCCCTACCAGTACACCAGTTTGAGACTCAAGTTAAAAAACATGGTAAACTGAATATACTAGGAGTAATTTGGAATTTCATGGGTCATTTTGAGAAAATGAGTTTTTATTTTAGAAAAATTACTTCTCATTTGTTTTCTCTTTTCTTTACTATGGTAACTTTCCATTTAACATGCAAGTTTTGCCAGAGGGTCATATATACTTAGCATCTGAGACTCTGGCAGGCTAATAAATCTATCTAGGACTTGTTTTGCTTTTGAATTAATTCTGTTTGATTTTACCCCAAAAGTTATTATATTTAGGAAATTAAGTTCCCCACATGTTTGCTTGTATAGCATTATATGTTGCTGTTAAGTGCCATCGAGTCAATTCTGATTCATAACAACACTGTTTAGGGTTTCCAAGAAGTAGCTGGTGGGTTTGACCCTCCAACCTTGTGGGAATCAGTCAAGTGCTTACCCTACAGCATTACTTCAGGACTCCTAGTATTATATAAACCTGGTTTTTAAGTTGGCTCTACAGACCAGAGAGTTTATATAGTTTTTGGTTTTGTTTTGTTTTTCTGATTTATTTTGTTCTAAGAACTTGATTCTAATCTAGTTCAAGTTTCTGTCTTATATCAAGTTCAAGATCAGGACTGACATTTCTTATGGGACTATTTAAGAATGCTTTCTTCCCCTTCCATGAAAACTGCTTCTGTACCTGAGTCTTTCTTTAACAACTCTTCAAAACTGTAATATAAATTAGGCTGTTTGAAAAATACACTGAAAAAAGATAAATTAATTAGGCCTTCAAATGAGACAAATTATACTAAAGTGATTCTCTAAAGGATTCTATAAAATATGTAGAAGATAGGGTAATAAAAACAGGAAAATTTTATGCCTGTAGACAGCATTATTAAATTAGATTACAGCATTTCTTCAAAGAACTTACTCTGATTGGTTTAATAAGTAAGTCTTTAAATGAATTAAATAAGCACCTGTACAGGGTCGCTATGGGTCAGAACTGACTCAATGGCACTTAACAACAACAACAAATATTCCCAGGAAATAATAAAAATGAATTCATTCTAACAAAGGTTTCATATTTATATTAACTCAGAAAGAAAACCCATTCTAAGTACCTTAAGCTAGATATTATAGAAAATGTTTTATTTAAGGAAAAGAAGTAATTTTTACTAATGTTAAGAAATGAAAGGTTCATGAGACTAAGTAAATTGAGACTCTCAAGTTCCCAGCACTGAGAATAACCAGTGCAAAGAAAGGGAAAAAAAGTAAAAAGCCTTCAAGAAAGGTCTATGTTAAGTGGTTAAGCAGCTTTAAAGGTTCCCTATAGATGGGTTGTAAATATAAATAACCAAGGAACAGTAAAGATGCAGCCACAACGATACTAAAAGAAAATATAAAAATGAAAATAAGAGGGATTATGTCTATGTTACCATGCAACCATGTTAGACCTGAGTGGCTTGCACTTAAAACGGCAGAGGTATAGCTCCACAAATGAGACAGTTTTACCAACTTTACCCAGCGAGTCTCACCTTCAGAAATAATTAAAACAGAGAAAACTAAGAGAAACAACCTTGCACACAAGGCAGCTAGCCATGATGATTCTCAAATTATTCTTGTCCTTATGCTAAGTAAAGAAAGATATTCTCCAAATCTGATTATTGATGACTCTAATTTTCATTAATTATCTTTAGACAGATATTAAAAATATCATCAATTAGCTCAAATGGAAAAAACTGGAACATGGGGAAAAGGCTAAAGTATTTACTAATAAAATAATACAAACTGATAAGAAACTAATCCATTTTTTTCTTATCTTTCAAAATATTTAAATCAACTTAAACATACATAATTGAATTACAACTGATTATTTTCTTCTTATACTACAGAAAAAAGATATAATCATGTTTAATAATAAATACATTATTTTTTACAATTCAAAAGGTTGTACTATATGAAATGCAAAACAGAGATGATAAATTTTAATTTTTTATTAAAATAAAATGCATTCAATATAATCAAAGCTACTTACAGTACCTAAAAGTTTAATACATTAGTTTATTTACAAAATTGTTTAAAGACTTAATATCAAACAACAAATAATCGAGTTTTTCAATATTAAGATTTTTTTTTTTAATTTTTATTAGTAGGTTAAAAGGCAAATTTTGTTCTTTGTGCAATATATTTCAAATGCAAATTTTCAAGAGAATCCCTGATTCTGAAAAATTATGCAATAAATTAAAATTATAACAAAATATGCTCAATCTTGATGTTATCGTTAGGTGCCACTGAGTCAGTACTGACTCATAGTGACCTTATGAACAACCAAACAGATCACTGCCTGGTTCTGCACCAACCTCACAACCATTGCTATGTCTTAGCCCACTGCTGTGCCACTATGCCAATCATCTTGTTGGGGGTCTTCCTCTTTTTCTCTGACTCTTCATTTTACCCAACACGATATCCTTGTCTCAGGGACTGGTTCTTCCTAATAATGTGTCCAAAGTATGAGAGACAAAGTCTGACCATCCTGGCTTCTAATGAGTATTCTGACTATACTTCTTCCATCACAGATTGGTTTGTTCTTTTGACAAACACGATACTTTTAATATTCTCTTCCAACACCATAACTCAAATGCATTAGTTCTTCTATGATATTCCTTATTCATTGTTTAACTTTCACATGCATATGAGTTTATTTTTTTAAAAAATGCTATGGCTTAGGTCAGGCACACCTCAGTCCACAAACTGACATTTTTGCTCTTGAACGCTTTAAAGACGTCTTGTACAGCAGATTTGCCCAATGCAATATGTCATTTTATTTCTTCACTGCTGCTTCCTCGTTTAACCTTCAGCCTCATACTCCATACTCCTAACAATGTTGGTTCTTGGCCACACTCCATCTTACAGACTAAATGGACTCTTTTAATTATTATAATAATTGTCACAGTTAATTAAATGTTTTATGAAATGTATGATAAATGCTATACTCACCATGAAATGCCACATGCTATGCAAAAAATCATGTACTCTAAATAAACTACTATTCCTTAGAAATAGTTTGGTTCTTCACCTTGGGTAGCCCTCTCTGCCAAGTATTCCTACAAACTGAGCCCTGTCCTTACAGGCCATTCCTAAAAATGTCACAGAAATACAGGTGCAAGCTATGTCATGCGGAAAAAGAATAGATGGTGCCCATAGGCCTTTCATGGATAATATCTGGGGTCTGAAAGACCTATTTTCAAAATAGGCAGTCATCTAAAAAACATAGAAAAGTAAGTCCATGAAGAAGGGACTCTTATAACAGTGATCAATGAATTTCAATAGAAATTCTTGGTCAAAAAGAAAACTGTTGAAGAGCCCCCTAAATCTAACTGCTTGGAATAGGAGAGGTTTCTGTTCTGGGTGTAGACTGAGCTCCATTTTGTGTTATATTAAGAAATCTGATAAAGAGGCATCCAAGTCAAGTTCACAGTAATAGGTTAATCCACACTAACTCAGGGAGGATGGGAAGTCAGGGAGGCAGAACTACAGCGGCTCTCAGATTTTTTGCACAAACTGCCCCTGCCTTTGAAAGATAAGTAAAACCATTCTCACAAACTTCTTTTCCAGGCTAGCTTCTAGATGGGGCATCTATAGATTAACTGGTACATGATTTATAGCTAAAACTGTATGATTTATAGTTACTGTTTACGAAAAATGTCTTATATAATAACCCCTCTCATTTTGTGTACTGTGGATTAATCTGTTATTTTATAAACTGTTGCCCATGTACAGTTATTAATAATATCCTTCAATAAAACTCTTTGCTTAATATTTTCAGAGATTCAGTCTTGCTCTCTCTGTCACATCACTCTTTCATTAA
>NW_006408661.1:7411779-7453335 GCF_000296735.1 Chrysochloris asiatica
GGGTAAGAGAAAAAAGAAGAAGACCCCCAGAAAGATGGACTGACAAAGTGGCAGCATCAATGGGCTCAAGTGCGATAACGATAGTGAGGTTGGCCCAGGATCGGCAGTGTTTCATTCTGCTGTGCATAAGGTCGCTATGAGTCAGTGCCGACTTAAAGGCACCTATATAGAGTCCTGGTATCCTGGTATGACTCTGCAGGATAATGCACTGTACCGCAAGATTGGTTTGAACTGCAAGGTCGGCGGTTCAAACTCACCAGCCACTCCTTGGAAATCCTATACAGGATTATTTTTGTTAAGTGACATCAAGTCGGGTCTGTCTCATAGGGACCCTGTATAGTGCTTATCCTACTGTACCATACCAGGATATATATATCTTCCATGGTTTCTATGACACTTTGCTTCTTTCATCAGCTGCTTCTCTGAAAGACCCATCTCAGTTTCCTCTAAAGAAGGTTATTCCTCTTCCCACTCCTAAAACGGGTACTCTTCAGGGGACCATCTTCGCCTTGTCTCATATTATACTCTTCCTGGATGATTCCATTCATTCCTTCAATCTCCACTGTCATCTCATATTTGAAATCAATTCTCTATCCTCCATTTACCTCTTAGAAATATAAATTAATAATTCCATTACTGTGGAAATTAAAATCATTCAAAGTGTCCCATCAACACTTTGTGAAGTCCAATCTGAATTCATAGCACAGAAAACCTTTATAATCTAGTTTTGCCTATGTCTCCATCTCATTGCCTATTACCCTCTGACATTCTCTTTTCATTGGGTCATACTGAATTTACAGATTTCAGAACAACTACTTTAAACATGCTTCTTTGTCTTTGTATATTCTGTTCTTATGACCCAAAAGTTTATCCACCTGGCAAATTCTTACTCCTTAAAAGCTAAACTCTAGTCACCTCCTTTAGGGCATTTTCCATACCCAATCCCAATCCCAAACTGCCTTCTTTTGCTTCAGAATGGTTTTTGTATGTGCCATTTATTGATGATGTCACAGATAATGATTTTTATGAGTGTCACCTTTATTTGTCTGAATGAGTCTCAATGAGTAAACGAACCATGTCTTACTAGCAAATAAGAATAAATACTTATTAAATGAATGATCTTGCTATTTCTTATTAAATACCACTAGGTAGGTTCTAATGTTAATTAAATATTATCACTTAAAATGAGAAATATAAAGTATAATCTCAATGAAATTTATAATGCTTTTTAATTTTACAGAGAACACATCCTATTAAATACTAAGTCACTTCAGCAATATAATTTGTGTGATTCCAAAGGAAACTACAGTATCAGTTGTCTTCAGTAGCTTCCCTAGAAATATTTATATAGTGTTTTTAACTATCAGGAGTTTTACTCAGTAACTTAAATTATATATTTTATCATAGTAATTATTTCTACTCTAAGGTTGAAAAAGAAATATTTTCTTCTACTCTCCTTATAGAAAAAAATATTTCTTTTTCAACCTTAGAGTAGAAATAATTACTTGATAAAATATATAATTTAAGTCACTGAGTAAAACTCCTGATCCTTATAAGAAGCGCCCTGGTAAGAGAGTGGTTAAGAGTCAAGCTGCTAATCTCAAGGTAAGCAGTTCGAAACTACCAGCCATTCCATGGGAGAAAGATGATGCTTTCTGCTCTCGTGGAGATTTACAGCCTTGGAGACCCTGTGCAGAGTCACTATGAGTCAGAATTGACTCCACTGCACATAACCACAACCAACAACAACAGCAACCACAACTCTCCACATAATTCCCACTCTCAAATTTTCATCATCATTCATTTATTAATTTATGTCATAAACATCTAGTGCACTGAATTCTCATTATTTTCCAGATGCTAAGATAGAAACCCTATACAGGATCTCTATGAGTCAGAACTGACTCGAAGGCACTTAACAATAGCAACAACATGCCAGACACAGTGTCTGTCCCATGGAATAAAAGTCAAGCACATTTACTGAAAAAGTATATTTAATAAAGTAATTTAGTCTTTGGGCATTATATGAAGAAAACCAACAAGGAATGATGTAGAGAACAAGAAATTGAAAATGAAAGGAGATAATATAATAATAAGGAACATGTCATTTAAATCAAGACCTGGATAAAGGAAGAGCCAGCATGTAAACATCAGGAAGACATTCTAGATAGAGGAACTCGAACAAGTAAAGACCCTAGACTACAATTTAGGAAGTTTTATTGCAACAGATTGGTTGTGGTATCTCTATGACTTGAACCAACGGATGCTGTGGAGAGAGAGTTAGTGTAGGGGAGAAAAGCCCCAAATTCAAATATATTTTATAGAGACTCTCATATTAAATCTTAAGCAGGACAAAGAAAAGACAAAAACAAAAACAGATAGCAAAGGAATTGCATTATAAAACAAAAACTGGCAGCAGATTAATACGTCACAGCCACAAGCCAAACTATGGAAGGGGAAAGGGACTACTGGAGATTAGAGAAATTTACAAGCTTGGCCCTGAGGTATGACTGGTAACCATGAGAGCCCAGTGACCCAACATTCATTAAGGTGCATGTCCAGGTAAGATGCTGCGTAATCCACTTAGAAGATAGATTCTGTCTAATGGTAAAGCTGCCTCTCCCTAACTGTGGCAGTTCAGTTGTCAGAAGTGTGTCCAATAATCACTGGCATCAGGACCTATGGCAAGGCTCAAAATGGAAGCAGAGCTCTGACTGCAAGCTGTAATCTTCCATAGGCCAAATGCCTTTAGACTTCAGATTCTAAAACAGAGTAGAAACACTAGAGATCTTGCTGTAACTTGGTGATGGTTTGAATGTAGGAACAATAAAAAAAGAAAAAGCATAGATGGCAATTGAGTTTCTATTCTGAAAACCACAATGGATGTAGGTACAATTTTCTCAATAGAATAGTGGGTGAGTGATGCTGGGTGATATAAGAAATACAAGGTTCCATTCTGGCCACTGACATGTGAGGATAGATGCCTAGTATAGGCAAGTATATTTCACTACTGAAATAAATTTGGGAGCCATCAATGTGTATGCAGTTTTTTGGTGGAGTTGTTTTCAGATCATAGAAACAAATAAGAAAAAGTGGATAGGACAGGATTCAAGGTCAAGTCCTGAGGAGTCCTAAATGTAGCCTTAAATGCAGGTGAAAGGTCGCGCCATTGGAGGAACCAGATGTGTAGCAATCTGTGAAGCAAGAGAAGAAAAAGCAAGTGTTCTAGAAACCAAGGATGAGGGTTGTGAAAGATAAGCAGAGTGAAGTGCTTCCAGGTACTTACGTGAGTGAGCTAAGTTTGCAGACCCACAGAGCTAGAGCTCAGTGCTTTTGGTATGAGGCTTATGGCAGAATGATATGTCCTGTCGGCATTTATTAGTAGCCCTAAAAGAGATCTGTAACATTGCTGGGGCAGGGCAGAGAGCCAAAGAGAGGACTGCCAGTCCTACCTGGCAGCAGAGGAGAGAGTGTACTAACTGGAAGAATTGTGCCCTGAACACTTCTGGTCATGAATTATAACCTGTTAACTTCCCTAGTAAACATCATAACTGTGAGTATGATGTCTGAATTCTATCTGGACACTGCAATGAATTACTGAACCCAGATGAGAAGCAGTGAGTGCTGTGGGAGGAATGATTTGGTGCCTTTTTTTCTTTTTTCTTTTCACAAGGCATAACATAGATCATATTGTCAGAATATATCCCACCACAAGCTTGAACAGTTCCAGGGAAACTGTTTCATTTTCATTCAAGCAACTAGACTGCAACAGATTTCAAGTTTATGGTACAAGATTAATTAGCAGTGGGAGTCATAAACAGAAAGATGGTCTGGAGTTTAGAGGGAGTAGCATGCTGCAAGATCTCTATAAGCTCATAAAAGGGAAGAGATGAACTGTGGACGCCCCATTCTGCTTCTGTATGTGCTTTTCATCCTTAAGTAGAGTGCCTGAGGTCTGACCCAGTCCCAGTGTCTTACATATCCTTGGTTTCCTTTTTAGCAACGAATCCAGGGTGATGCTTAGCATAAAACTGGCGCTCAAAAATACATGTGGTTGTTATTAAGTGCCACCAAGTTGATTTTGACCCATAGCAACCTTGTGAGTTTCTGAGGAGCAACTGGTATGTTTGAGCTGATGACCTTGCTGTTAACGGTGTACTCAAGTATTTGTTAAGAAAGCAAATAACAGTGGACTAGCAAGGAAAACTCTGAAAAAAAAGAGTATTGAGAAGAAAGTAGTCCTGACAGATCTTAAAACCAATTAGTAGTTAAAGTCATTTTGTATTGGAGCATTATAACTAAGAAACCAATGGAATTGTAAGGAAATTTGAAAATTCCCAAATATGCCGTGAATTTCATAATATTAAGAAGACAGACTGTCAGATGAGTAGCAAAAAATATACAGTTTATTGAAAAATTATGTGGTGACAATAAAGATGTCATCTGGTCAGCAATAAAGTTGAAACGATACCCTATATCCAAGAAAAATTCTAAGTATATCAAATATGTAGATGTGAAAATGGCATTATTAGCATTATGAGAAGAACACAAACTCCAGAGCCTTAAAAGAAAACATACCTTTGACTATGCTAAATTTTTGTTTTATGCACATGGAAAATAAAAGCACAATATGGAGAGCAAAAACAAAAACACCAAATCATGAGGAAATGTTCACAATCTGTATCATAAAGGATTAATTTCCCTGGTATGTAAAATGTTTCATATTCATAAGAGACAAGCAAACTAATAGAAAAATGAGCAAAGAATACATGGAAAAACACTCAAAAATTGCTCTTAAGCCTGTAAAATAAAAAAGAAGAAGAAGAAAAAGAAAAAAGTTTAATCTCATTCATAAGTGGACAAGTGATAACATTTCTTCCAACTGTCATACTGAAAAAGATGTAAAAGTTTTATAACACATTGAGCTCTCTACGAAGTCTTGGTAATGTAGTGGATTATAATTTGGGCTACTAGCTGCAAGGGTAGCAGTTCGATTCTATCAGTCACTCCTTGGGAGAAAGATGAAGATTTATACGCTCAGAAACCAATGAGTCGGAACTCATTCATTGATACACAATCACCCACCACCGTATTATTGAAGGTGTGGGGCAACAGACACTCTCATCTACTGTAGTGAAAATCGAAATAATTCCAACTCCAAGAGAACAATTTATCAAGTTATAAATGCATACACTGTTTGACCATGCAATTCCATTTCCTCAGAAATGAAATTTGTCATACACGAGGGGCAGTCAAAAAGTTGGTGGAAAAATGGAATTAAAAGATAGTGGAAGATTTCCCAATAACTTTTTGAAGCCCCTTTGTATGTATATCTAGACATGTGGTGAAGAGTGAAAATAATAGTTACTTGTACATTAGCAAAATACTATAAGTGTTATTCAAAGACCCACTAATAAGAAACTAAGTCCAACAAATTATGAATGATCATATGGTGGAATACATGCCATTTTAAAAGATAGGGGAACTTGTAAACTTGCTATATTCTGTTATAGAAGGTTCACTAGTATGTACTGAATTAATTTAAAAAAAATTTTTAAAACAAAGAACAGAACAGATGAGTATAGCATGTTATGATTTCTGTACGTTCTAAAGGGGAGGGATGTATGTTTCTATTTGTATAAAATATCTCTGCAATGATAACTGAGAAATTAATAAGACATACTTAGGGGAGGTAAGCTCAGTGCCTAGGAGCAGACATGGCACATAAGGGAACATTTTAACTGTATGATATTTAACACTTTTCCTTTTGAAACCATGTGAATAAATATTAGTTACTACTCAAAAGAAAAGAAAGATGAAGGAAGAAGAGATTTAATGAGTACATTAGATATTTAAATATATTCCTTAAATAGTTCACCTGTACAAAACTGCAAAACTGATGTTCAGGATGATACTCTACAGAACTGAACAGATTAAATCCAATTTATATCTAAAATATTCTGCTTACTATGGCAAAACCTTGAACAATTATATTACATAACTGTTTTCAAAAGCATGAAAAAAAATAAATAAGATTTCTTGGTTAAGATTTAAACCAAAGCATTTTCTTTTTCTTTTTCTTTTTTTTTTCATCCAGTTATTGAATACTTCTATTTGTAAGGTTTTGTGGATACAAAGATTTAAAAACCTCTCCAAGTTTTATGTGGAAGAGGACTGACTATAAATTGAGAATTGCAGTGCTACGTGGTAAGTGCCATGTCAGAGAAATGAAAATGATGTTCAGGAAAGACAAGAGGAGGCTGAATCACAGAATAGAACATGGTGCCTTGTCCTCCCTTCCACAGTGGCTGCCTGGAATCTTTATACAACTCATTACTATGAACCTCTTTGTTCATTTTTAGGACATTTCTGAGCTAATGGCCCAAAACAAAAATACATAAAAACTTGTTTAAGAAAAAGATTATTTTTTAGTGCAGTGCTGTGGATTATATTTAGTATGACTCTTTTAGCCCTGTTGTTGTTGTTTTAAGTGGCTTTGAATCGCTTCCAGCTTATAGTGACTCTGTATAGGGTTTCTGAGGAGTAGCTGGTGAGCTTGAACTGCCAACCTTGCATTTTGAACAGATCTTGTGGTCTAGTACTTATCCTACAGCACCACGCCAGGACTCTTCTTTTAGCTGCAGTCATTGTAATTCCCACCAAAGGACTTTATCCTGATGGGTCAGACTTTTTCCAAATGGGTCAGGGTAAAAGAAGGTAGGGGAAATGCTGATAGTATTATATGATTCAGATGTGAGTGACTGTCAACAGAGTTAACTGTAATTGTAAAAACTTGGAAATCTAACAAGGGAATTGGCCGATTTTACCACTATACTGAGAATACTGAAAGGTTTAAAATAAAGAAAGGTGTGTGTAACAAGGTTGTATTCTTTCACCATACTTATTCAACCTGTATGCTGAGCAAATAATCTGAGAAGCTGGGTTAGATGAAGAAAAACATGGCATCAGGACTGGAGGAAGACTCATTAACAACCTGTTATATGCAAATGATACAACCTTGCTTACTGAAAGTGAAAAGGACTTAAAATATTTACTGATGAAGATCAAAAAGCACACAGCTTTCGGTATGGAGCCACACTACTGGACCAATAAACAACATTCTTATCAATTGAGAAAAGATTGAAGTTGTCAAAAACTTCATTTTCCTTGGATCAACACTCATGAAAGCAGCAGCCAAAAAATCAAACGACATATTGCATTAGGCAAATCTGCTGCACAAGAACTATTTAAAGTGTTGAAGAGCAAAGATGTCAACTTGAAGACTAAGGTGTGCCTGATCCAAGCCATGGTATTTTCAATAACCTCATATACATGTGAAAGTTGGATAGTGAGTAAGGAAGATCGTAGATGAATTGATGTATTTAAAAAACAGAAGGATTGGAAGCCAATGCTGTTGAATGATGATGCATGGAGGGGATTGTAATCATTGCAATGAAAATGAAACATGATAGGATGAATGTAAAGCTGATGCTCTCCCATGTAAACTATCACTCAATTTAAAATAAAAACTTGAAAAAATTTTTTTTGATGCATTTGAGTTATGGTGTTGGAGGAGAATATTGAAAGTACCATGAGCTGTCAAAAGAACAAACATATCTGTCTTGGAAAAAATACAGCCAGAGTGCTCCTTGGAGGCCCGGATGGCCAAACTTCATCTCTCATACTTCAGACATATTACCAGGAGGGACCAGTCACTGGAGAAGGATATCATGTTTGGTAAGGTGGTGGGTCAGAGAAAAAGAGGAAGATCCCCAGTGAGGTGGATTAGCAAAGTGGCAGCATCAATGGACAACAATGGTGAGGTTAGTCCAGGACCGAGCAGTGTTTCATTCTGTTGTGCATAGGGTCGCTGTGAGTGGTACCGACTTGATGGCACCTAACAACAACAAGCTGGGTTTAAAATAAGCCATTTCAGAAGCAGGAAGTGGGGGGTTCACTACCATCAAAAGAGAACAGCCAAGGACTGAGGACTCCAGGACCTACCCAACAGCATGCCCCAAAAGAATCAGTAAGACCTAGAGTGAGTCAAAGCCCCAGGACCCAAAATAGTCCCAGTTCCCACGTGCATGTGAAGCCTGAGCCAGACTCACAGCCACCCTGCACTGAGCAAAGGGCCCCTATCAGATTCTGGTTTCTGGCGGGTGGTCACAGGACCCTCCTGGACACTGCTCTGGGGAAGCTTTGGCCTAAGCTTCGTTCTCTGCTGTAAAGGGCTGATTGTTCACCTCCTAGGCCTAGCAATTGTTTGGCTGAAAGTTGAACCATAGAGAAATGAACTATCAGAGAAGCAGAGTAGTTCCAGGGCAGAGCTGGTCTAAGGCTGCAGTTAAGAACCATCAGTGACAGGGACCACAATGGCGGCAGCGGCTTCGATGGATCCAGAAGTGGAGGAGACATTGAGTGTGTCCGGAATAGTGGCAGCATCTGTGATAGAGGGAGAAGAGGTGCTGATGGCAACAGAGACAGAGAGTACTGGGACAGAGGGGGACAGGAGCCTTCCTTAAGAGATGGAGCTCAAGGCCCTAGTGCACAGTGCTGTACTTCAAGAACAAGGTGCCCAGCTTCAAGAGCAGGGTATCCTATGTCAAGTTCAGGAAACTGTACTGAGTCCAGGGATCCACAAGTGGAGTAAGACGGCACAGCTTGAGAAGTGGTCTTCATCACAAGAACGGGTGTCTATGCCACTAGTTCAGAAAGTTGTACCTCCAGAACAGCGGGCCCGGCCCCGAGACCAGAAAGGGCTGAGTGTCCAAGGCAGGTGGCCACAACTAGAAAGTGGGAGCGTGTTCCTGTTGAACAGGGACCCTTAAACAAAAGCAGGTGGCCACATCTAGAAGGTTGACCACCTGTGTTGCCAGAGCAGGGCTTGCTTACCCAGGAACAGGGTGCCACAGCTAGAAAGAAGGGGACTGTGAGTCCAGAGCAGTTGGGCCTTAGCAGAGAGCAGAGGACTACCCTGGGACCCGGAGTTCACACATGTACGCCATCCTGAGCACTAGGATCTCATGAGATAGCATCTGTCCTCCCAGAAATTATGCTCAAGGGCATCTTGTGACATTTACTCTAATATTGGTCCTGGTTTGTATCTTCATCCTTATGGGTTTGACATTTATACTGACCTGTTTCACGCTAGAACACTGCTGATTGTTTAGTGTGAACATCTGTTTTGAGGAGAGGGCTCCATCTAAGACCTTGCCCTATGTGTTTATCCACTGTTTATAGAATTTTCCTGTTGATATTAAAAGATGTTACCACATTAAAAAAGAGAGAGAGAGAACAGCCAAAAGAGAGGAAGGTCATTTGGACCTCAAGTTCCTGTGAAATGAAACTACTCAATCCAGGGACAGGAAGCTGTTGCAGCAGCAGAGCCAAGTACCAGAGCTAAAGACACAGCAGCCAGCTTCCTTGTCCAATGAACAAATAAAGTTTGAGTGCCTTAGGGTAGGAATTTCACTTGTAGAATGGGATATGTTCAAGCACTTAATCTGGGAGCTAGGTTTGCCAACCCACAGAACTAGAGTGAAATGCTTTTGGGTTGATGCTTAAAGCAAAGTTGAATGTTTTAGGGGTATTTATGGGCAGTCCAAACAGAACTTTGTAACATTACTCATACAGGGCAGGGACCAAGGACCACAGAGATGCATGCTCAAGGGTATGGCTGAGAAGAGGCTATCCAGACTGAAAGTATTGTGCCATGAGTATTTTTGCTCCTCAATTGTAAGCTGTTAACTTTCCTGATGGACACAGCAATGAATTATTGCAACCAGATGAGAAGTAGAGAGTGCTGTGGCAAGGATAGTTAATGCTAGAATTGGTAAGGAGAGTAGAAGGCTGGAGGCATGTCTGAATTCAGCCTCATAGGAACTGGCCGTGGGCTGACGGGTTTGATTCTCTGTCCACCTTGTGAAGTCCAGGAGGTCTGACACTGACCATGACACTGTTTTTTTGCACTCAGAAACTAACTTTTAGATGAATTGACTGGGAAAGTCACTACAAAGACAAGGTAGTTAATGAATGAGGTTTTGCTTTATTCATTCATAAACTGCCAAGGCTCAATCAGTAGAGAAGACCACCATCCCACTTACAGGCCCCTCAAGAGGACTTCAATACTCTCAGTAAGATAATTTCCTCCAAATCCCTCAGCAAAGAACTGCAGAAGTTAAAAAAAAAGTGTTACATTCAGAATTCAAGGGCCCTTGGCAAAACCGGGGAAAAAAACAAACAGCCTATCCACTTATCCTGTATCCTTTTTTCCTAATATGAACACATTCATGAACATTCCAGAATCCCTGTGATTTTTCTGCCTTCAAGGAGAATTTGAAAATACAAGAAAAGACTAACCACTGGTTGATTTCTTTCACCTTGGGAGAATAATATAGAGGAAATGTAGGAATGTAGGAAGTCAAGGTTTAGTTCCTAGATATACTTCTAGGAGCCCTGTGGTGCAGTGGTTACGAGTTTGGCTGTTAAATGAAAGACTGAGGTTGTGAACCCACTAGGCTGTCCAGGGGAGAAAGATGTGGCAGTATGATTCTGTAAAGATTTATAGCCTTGGAACCCAATGGAGCAGTTCTACTCTGTCCTGTACGGTTACTATGAGTCTGAAGTAGACTTGACAGCAATGGGTTTGGGAATTATCATACAACTTTGAGAAGTTATTTAAACTTTGAGGCCAATATTCCCATCATCTGAAAGCAGGTGCAATAATGAAAGAGAATCTACCATGTTCTGTGGCCAACACCATTAATTGGCTAACCCATTCCTCCTCTTTTGCCGTCTCCATTATGGTGGTGGTGGTTATGTGCCGTGGATTTGGTTCCGGCTCAAAGCGACCCTGTAAACGGTTTCCAAGGCTGGAAATCTTTACGGGAGCACAAAGCCTCATCTTTCTCCCACAGAACAGCTGGTAGTTTTGAACCGCTGACCTTGAGGTTCACAGCCCTTATTCGTAACCACTTAAAGAGACTTGAAAAACGAAATATTTATTTTGCCAGACTCCTTTACACCTACATGTAGCCGTGTGATGCAGTTCTGGCCTGAAGTCATAAGCAAAAGGTTACTGGCAAACTTCTTGGAGAGTCTTTGCTTTTTTTGGATAAAAATGCCAGGTGCAACTGACATAGCTCTCTTCCTTACTTTCATCCAGCTTTAAATAGAGGTGATGCCTGGATCTGCAGCAACCATCTAGTCATCGTGATGAAAAGGCCAAAAGAATCACAGTAATTCCAGTTCTGATATATCAAGTCACTGAGCCAGCAGCCATTTAGCCTATTAAAGGATTTTGTGTTATATATACAGTTGGATATTTGTCTATCCTATATACTTTGAAGTATCTTGTAAAGAACTATGAAGAATAATTATTCACTTACTTTATGAAGAGAGCAGCCAACAACTCATATGGAATGCATCTCAAGGATGAAGCACATTAACCATTTGGTGGTAGAGTTATTTCTGGCTTTTGTTTGTTCATGGCTTTTAAATACCAACCAACTGCTCAGAATATCTGGTAGTATGACTCATAGGAGAAACACACACACATTCTGGAGTCTAGGAAGCATGGAGTTAACTTCTTGACTTATTATGAAGCAATCAACCACACTCTGACTTAGTAAAAGCAAACTACGAATAAATAATAGTATTCCTTGAACTCACAAGAGGGACAAGTACATGAACTAAATGTTAACTTGTTGATGTGAATGGAGAAATAAGCCATGTGACAAAGAGGAAAGGAAAGGGTCAATGTTGAGAGGAGCTCTAGAGACCTCAATTGTTCCTATTTTTGAAATAATTCATTTCATCTGTTACAGTTGCAGAGTTTCTGAAATTTGCTTCTTCTGGAGTACACAAGAACTTTTCTACATTTTAAAATGTTAGAATCACATACTAGGGTCCATTGTTAGGTCAAGTTATCAATCCACATTCTGCTGCTTTTAACCCTAATTAAAATTTTAAACCCCTTCTACACAGCTTCTCATAACTGGACCCACACCTTCCATGATCACTCAGACATTCCTGTGAAATGACTTTTGAATTTCTCTATAAAGACAAAATAATGGCATTTATTATTCAACCTCCATATACTTCAAAAAAATTTCCCCTATGCATCTCTCAAGAGAAAGTACTAGCATATATAGCTTACGTACCTGTGCTCTAGAATCTGAGCCTGAGGTTTCACCACATGCTAGCTCTGTGACCTAAGACAAAGCATTTAACCTAAGTCTCAGTGTCATCATTTGCTGTTTTTAACTGCTCTCCTGAGGAAGGCCCTACCTCATGACAACTCAGTTCACAATGGAATGAAATGCTGCACCATCTTGTGCTGTTCCAACAGTTAGATGTGACATGGACCATTTTGATCCATAGGGATTTCATTGTCTGATTTTCCAAAATAGGATGCCAGGCATTTCATCCCAGCCCATTTTAATGAAGAAGCTCTGCTGAAGCCTCTTCATGCCAGATGGGTAGTGGCTGCATATGAGGTGCTTTGGCCAGGAATCCAACAGGTCTCCTTCATGGAAGGCAATAATTCTATCACTGAACCATCACTGCTTGCCTCCCCACTTACCCATCATTAGTTAAGAAGGCCCAATCAGAGTATCTCTCAGATAATACTGAAAGAAGACTGAATGAGATAGTGCTCAAAACGTATCAGTTAGTTTCCAAATAATTTCAGTATTGCATTAAATAAATAATTTCATGAATAACTGGTCTCCAACAAATGCAATCTTAACACAAGTGAAGGAAGTGAGAAATGATGAACACAGAGACTAACATCATTGATTAAAGCTATTAGAGTAGATTCAAATCAAGATTAGAGGAAATGAGAAGCTGGAACAAAATTCCTCCATGATCAGTTTTTCACTTATCTTCCAAAGACATGTTTATTTTAGCTGCCTATAGTTGTGGTTGTTGTTGTTAGGTGCTGTCCAGTTGCTTCTGACTCCTAGAAACCTGATGCACAACAGAACTAAACACTGGTTGGTCCTGTGCCATCCTCACAAACATTGCTATGTTTGAGGCCATTGTTGCAGCCACTGTGCCAATCTATCTCATTGAGGGTCTTCCTGTTTTTCACTGAAACTCTGCAAAAAATTATGTCCTTCTCCAGGGATTGGTCCTTCCTAATGACATGTCCAAAATATGTGAGACAAAGTCTCACCATTCTCGCTTCTAAGGGACATTCTGACAGTACTTTTTCCAAGACAGATTTGTCTGCTCTTCTGGCAGTCCATGGTATATTCAATAGTCTTCTATAACACCATAAATAGAAGGAATCATTTCTTCTTCAATCTTTATTTGTTGCATGCATGTGAGGCAATTAAAAGTATCATGGCTTGGGTCAGGTACAACTGAGTCCTTAAAGCAACATCCTTGATTAACATTCAAATGAAGCAAATATCTCAAATGTAATAAGCATCCTCAAATCATTTTTGGAAGTATATGGGTGATAAATGATACAGACAATAAAATATAGCTGCTAAAAACCCTGAATCCATCAAATAATTACATATGAGCTGATTCAATTATAAAACAAATTTCAAATGATAAAACCATACCATTTGAAATATTACAGAAATTTTTTCTATATTGCTAAAATAACCATCTTAGTTATTTTAATAACTTTAAAAGCCAGATCACAATAAAGGTGTTTTGCATCTTTCCCCCTTAATGCCTCCCTCACAGATTGTGTTTATCATAGGAGAAAAAGAACCTTGAAGCTAAAGTTGAAAAACCTTTGATTTTATACGATTGTCATTTCCCTCCTTGTTCATGGACAGATTTACAAATTCAGGAATTTGTGCTTATCTTTCCAGTACATGCTTTCACATGCTCACTAAATATAAATCTATTTATAAGAAATATATAATATATAGTATTTGTATTTTTTAAGTTTCACATAGATGTTATACCCCACATATTATACTTGATTTTTCTCATTTCATGTTACATTTTGGATGAATAGTTATTTTGTTTACATTTATTATAACAACTGCAACACACTCAAGTTGTGCAACAGTTGAATTGGTGATTCAAACCCACTGAGCACTTCCATGGGAAAAACAACTGGGGATGTGCTTTCACCAAGACTACTGCCTAGAAACTGATTAGGGCAGTTCTACTCTGTCACATGGGGTCGCTATGAGTTGAAACAGACTTGACAGTAACTAACAACAACCAAAAAGAAACTAATTTTTTTTTTGTACTTACTTCCAACATTATACTATGACTTTTTCATTGCTTCTGTTTTTCTCCTTCCTTATTTTGAGCTATATAAGGATTTTTTAAAATTCCTATTTTTCTTTACTGGCTTATAGTATACAATTTCTTTTCTTCTTTTAGCAATTATTCTTATAATTTTAGCAAATGTGTTATCGGAATCTCCATCCTTCTTCCAAACAATACAAGACTCTGAGAGATTTAAATTCCTTTCCCCCTTCCTCACTTTGTCTATATTGTGTTGTTGTTAAGTGCATCAAGTTGGTTCCAACTCATAGCAACCCTGTATAGGGTTTCTAAGGAGTGGCTGGTGGTCTAAACCACTTACCTTGTGGTTCACAATGCTGTGTTGATCCACACCTGTCTATTTTACTTCTAGTTCAGTTTTCAATAATTATGTTGATGATTATAATTCTTACAGTAAATTTTTTTTTTAGACTTAGCATTCTTGTGAACTTGCCTTTTTGCTTATCTAGCTTCTTAAGTTCTGTTTTCTTCTTGCTGCAGCACACATCTTGGCAGTTGCTTCTGTGTCTTCTATTCAATCTTTGTTGTTTGAAAATGTCTTCCCCCTTTCTCATTCCGATTGTTTGCCTGTGTATAGACGTCTAGATTGACCATTATTTTCATTGAGAACTTTGAAGATTATAATAAAGTATACTGATTTTATCTCAATATTCTGGATAGAAAATTTTCTAAAATTTAGACGTAAGTGTAATGATTCTACATACATCTGCCTCCCAAGAGAAACAGGTAAATTTCAGCCTTTGTTAGGTCAGCATCATTATTTGGAAGATGAGATTTTGTACTGTGTTGCATTATAGTGATGGCTTTGGTGGGTGACATGGATAAGATCTGTTGAGATCACTGAAAGGAAGTTTTGCCTTTCATTAAATTTTGAGACTATTAAGTATTTTAAACCATGTATTTGTGTGTTTTTGTCTATGTGTACCTTTTCCATCTTTAAATTCTTGCTTCCTGCTATAACTGATCCTAAATGCCATAACTCTCTTCCATCATTCAACTCATTTCTTCCTCATTTTGTTCTTCTTTTATGCTGAGTGATAAGGTCTTACCTAGATAAGCAAACTTACTAGGAATATAGAGTCCATTTGATGATGTCTCTGCCATTACCTCTGTGTTATTTTCTAAAACATTTTTGTATCTGGCTTAGTATATGATGAGCAACAGTATTATATACTTATGGGCAAGTTTCTGAAACTGAGTTGGTTGGATTTATGTTTCTGCTTTATACTTTAATACTAAATAACGTGACCAGTTTCTTCCCCTCTTCTGGGCCTCAGTTTCCTCATTTCTACAATGGGGATAATAATAATATCCACAATCCTGTGTATTTAAAATGAATTAAGAAACAAACAAAAAGTTTAGGCACTACCTGACCTTATCAACACAGGTGAGTTAAGCATCGTTTTAAACAGCTTTCAAGCTTCATCAGTGTGGAATTTGGGGTTGTAGGTGACTGACGTTAAAAATCTATTTAGTGTTATAATGTGCTATAGAGTTGGTTCCGACGCATAGTGACCCTACGTACAGCAGAACGAAGCACTGCCAATATTGCTTCATTCTCAAAATCACTCTATGTTTGAGTCCACTGTTGCACAGTCCATCTCATTGAGGGTCTTCCTCTTTTTCAATGACCATCCTCTTTACCGAGCATGATATCCTTCTCCATGGACATAATATATCCAAAATGCATGAGACAAAGTTTCACCATCCTCACTTTAAGGAGGATTCTGTCTGTAGTTCTTTCAAAAGAGATTTGTTCAGTCTTCTGGTAGTATATGGCATATTCAGTATTCTTCACCAATATCATAACTCAAACACATCAATGTATACATTTATAAAAATATATTTAGGATGAAGAAAATCTCAGACAAATCCTAAGTTACAGAGTAGTCCATTTCTGTTATCACAGAGACATTGAATGTAATGTTCAAGTTCATTTAAATATTTGCTTTTGCCAGAGAAGCAGGAGGTCTAAGGCACCACTGTCATCTACAATCATCAGGAAATAAAGATGTGACATTTTAGAAATCAGAATGGAAATTAGTGGATAAGCATTTATTTGCTTTAGAAATATCTGCTCGGCATTTAACTTTTCAGCACTTCCCGATGCTCCCATCATCAAATGATGTGTTGGAAGACCTGAACTTTAGCTTAAGGTTTTTCAGTAACGTGACCATGAACAAATTCTTTCAATCCTCTGTGTTTTAATTGAACTTTTACAAGGCAAACAAGATAATAAATGTGAACTGGCTTTTAGCAAGCTTTTTAAGTGCTTAAAATAATTAAGGTGGCAATAATACATCTTAGCCACAATGCAAAAAACTATTATAATGCTTCAAATAAAAACATAGTTTTTTTTTTTCATTTGAAATTACAGTTTTTAACTAAGTCAGTTGTTGTTGTTAAGTGTCATCAAGTCGGTTCTGACTCATAGGGTTTCCAAGAAGCAGCTGGTTAGCTTGACCCACCAACCTTGTGTTTAAACTGACTTTGCAATCCAGCATATTAGCCCATAGTACTACACCAGAACTCCGACACTAAGTCAGTTGGCTCATATTTAATTATTGAATGGATTTGGGGTTTACCAGCTTTATTTTATTGTATTTATGATTTATCATCCATCTACTTACAAAACTGATTTAAGGATACCAAGCATTTGACCAAAATGTCAGTCTGAACCACAAGGTTGGTGGTTCAAACACAGCAGCCACTTCTCCAAAATCCTATATAGGGTTACTAGGAGTAAGAACCGACTCGATGGCTCTTACCAACTACAACAACCATGATGGTGTGGCCATGTAGGACAAGCATTGTACTGCTAACTGCAAGGTCAGTAGTTGAAGCCCACCATCTCCCCTCAGAAACCCTACATAGGGTTTGCTACAAGTCAGAACTGACTCTATGGCACTTAACCACAACTTTCAGACAAGTTTAATTTGCATTTCAGTGTAAAACAACTGAAGAACTGATTATAGAAGAATTTTATTCCACTTTTCATTTCCTTAACTCTTGATTTTCATCCTTCCTAATAGCATCAATCAATGATTTCAGTCACTGTGTTCCTTTATTCTTAAGATAATATTTGTCAGAGATCAACTATTAGCACATTATTGAAATTGATTATTTTGAAACATATATGTGTTTATCACATCTAATTCAATCTTCTTCCAATGCTATGAGAGGTGTTCTGATTAGACCTCCTTAACAAATGATGGGGAGAAGGTGGTGATGAATTCTTGTGGTAGCCTTGTTGCCTCCCCTAACAACATGGTGGTAGGGGGACCAGTTGTTGTTATTGTTGTTAGGTTCATCGAGTTGGTACCGACTCATAGTGACCTTATGCACAGCAGAACAAAATACTGCCCAATCCTGGGCCAACCTCACTATTGCCACGCTTGAGCCCATTGATGCTGCCACTTTGCCAATCCATCTCGTTGGGGGTCTTCCTCTTTTTCCCTGACCCACCACTTTACCAAACATGATATTCTTCTCCAGTGACTGGTCCCTCCTGACAATATATCCAAAGTATAAGAGACTAAATTTGGCCATCCTGGCCTCCAAGGAGCACTCTAGCTGCACTTCTTCCAACACAGATGTGTTGGTTCTGTGGGCAGCCCATGGCACTTTCAATATTCTCCAACATCATAAATCAAAAGCATCAATTCTTCTATGGTCTTCCTTATTCACTGTCCAGCTTTCACATGCATATGAGGTTATTGAAAATACCATGGCTTAGATCAGGCACAACTTAATCTTCAAGCTGACATCTTTGTTCTTCAACACTTTAAAAAGGTCTTGTGCAGCAGATTTGTCTAATGCAATATGTTGTTTGATTTCTTGACTCCTGCTTACATGAGTGTTGATAGTTGATCCAAGAAGAATGAAGTCCTTGACAACGTCAATCTTTTCTCCATTGATAAGAATATTGTCTATTGGTCCAGTGGCGAGGATTTTTGTTTTCTTTATATTGAGATGCAATCCATACTTAAGGCTATGCTCTTTGACCTTCATCAGTAAATATTTGAAGTCCTCTTCACTTTCAGCAAGCAAAGTTGTAGCATCTGCATATTGCAGGTTGTTAATAAGTCTTCCTCCAATCCTGAAGCCATGTTTTTCTTCGTATAACACAGCTTCTTGGGTTATTTGCTCAGCATACAGGTTGAATAAGTATGGTGAAGGAGTACAACCCTGTCACACACCTTCTGAATTTTAAACCATTCAGTGTTCCCATGTTCTGTTTGAACAACTGCTTCTTGGAGGACCATTCGTTGTTGCTGTTGTTATGTGCCATGGAGTCAGTTCTGACTCATAGCAACCGTGTACAGGGTTTCTGAGACTGTAAATCTTTACGGGAGCAAAGAGCCTCATCTTTTTCCCATGGAACAGCTGGTAGTTTCGAACTGCTGACCGTGAGATTAGCAGCCCGATTCGTAACCACTACACTACCAGAGCTCCTTTGGGGGGCAAGTACTACTACCAAAAAAAGCTACCAGAATCTCCGGGAATGAGCACTTTGGAAATGTCAAGGCAGCTAAGTTCAGAGTCAATGCTCACAATGTGAACTGTTGGGGTTTTCTTCTTTCCTTTCTTTTGTACAATGAACAAGTTTATTGGAGCTGAAACCATTGAAGAAGCTTTGAAAGAAAAAAATCACCTGAATGATTATTCAAGCTGAACTGTACAGAGTTTTGGCAACTGTGAAAGTATCTCAGAGGCAATATGATATACGAGCTCAAGGTCTAAGAACAAACTGCATGAAAAGACTTAGTTTTGTGTTTTATTATTGTTTCCTCTAAGCTAAGCATTCAAAGCTAGTTATAAAGGAGCATTATGAAACACATTAACTCAAGTCTGATGGCAGTTACGGTTATGCAAAAACACCCTAAATTGTAGTTTAGTCTTTAGTATCCCTAACTTCCTTTAAAAAGTATCCTACTGTACTCCCAAATGGTTGCCATGTGTTTTTATATTAGTAGTTACTTTTCTGATTTAAAAAA
Source organism: Chrysochloris asiatica (assembly GCF_000296735.1). NCBI lineage: Eukaryota > Metazoa > Chordata > Mammalia > Afrosoricida > Chrysochloridae > Chrysochloris > Chrysochloris asiatica. The sequence goes on from NW_006408661.1 coordinate 7,431,042, forward strand.
TAATACAACAAAATAGACATTAAGCAGTCTGTCTGTCATAGTCAACCATGCCTATAATAAAAGATGAAATTATGGGGATTAGGCTCTGAACATCTGCAGGTTCTTTCAGTGCAGGTTATGGTGATTTTTAATAAAGATTATTAATGTACAGTCTGTGAATTTAAAATCGGACAAATATTCTTTCTCAGAACAGCCACAATGATGTTTGCTTTTCTCTAGTACCTACTTTAGAATCCATTTCCGTACCCCAATACCATGGGGAATGGCGTATCCGGAATTTATCTAAGATCCCCACTGGGCAAATATAACAGTAAGACATCTTCAAGGAAAAGAAGGTAGAAAGTGAAAAATTTACCTATTTTCTTAAGAAAGGTTTTCTGTCAAAAAGAATCATCAACCTTGCTGATAAATCAGTGATGGGAAATAGAGACAGGAACCTCTCCAATGGCAAAAGAATTCTGAGAAACCGAAATGATGTATTTACTGACATTTGCGTCAACTATTTCTTTCCCTTATATTCACCATCACATATCACTCCTTGTAGTCTATAAGTGTTTGTACTTGAGACAGATAGGTTCATAATAAGAGAAATAAGTCTTTCAGATGGTGGGGAATAAAAGTTCCATATCTCTTTTGAACATATTAAATTCAAAACTAAGGTATCAAATATCAAGGCTACTGCCAGAATATAAGGTTCGAAGATATACAATGATTTTTAACTTTGCAAAGACTACACAAGAAATTATTTTAAAATTATAATACAATCAACAGAACACTAGTTTACTGCATATGTCTATACTCCAAAATTTAGAGAGGTGGCATAATTATTTAATAAGTATTTTATACGATATTGTTGTTGTTAAGTACCGTGGAGTTGGTTCCGACTCATAGTGACCTTGCACAGGGTTTCCGAGGCTGTAAATCTTTGTGGGAGCAGAAAGCCTCATCTTTCTCCCATGGAACTGGGAGTTTCAAACTTCTGACCTTGAGGTTGGCAGTCTGACTCATAACCACTACGCTACCAGAGCTCCTTTTTATATGAGGGAGCTTCAAAGAATTTGTAGAAAATGGAATTAAAGGGTAATGGGATTTTTCTACCAAGTCTTTGAAGGCCCCTCATATACACAAGTGTAATCAATTTTAACGAAACAAACAATTTGAGCCTATACTCTACTATTAGAGACACAAAAATTAAACAATACCAAGGATGTAAATAGTGAACCACAGAAACAAAAGGTCCATTATGCCCAGAGACTCAGAAAGCTACAATAGCACAGTTCAGACTTTTCAAATAGTTTAGGCTAGTCAATGTGTGCATGTATGTGGTGGCGGTGGTGGTGAGGGGGGCTGCTGAATATCATGGAAAGTGAACTGTTAATGAACGCTGAAGTTGAAGAGGTGGGAGAGATAAGATCACTAAGAATCTTCTGTATCATGATAAGGAATTTGACTTTTCTCCCACAGTATTTGCTGTGTGCATTAAGGTTGGTCGCATATGCCAAAATGAACATTTGAAAAATTCAGATATTTAAAAACACAACAAAAATTTTAATGTCTATGTGACCAGGGACTGTGGTGCTGTAGGATAAGCACTGGATCACAAGGTTGGTTTGAACCACAAGGTCAGTGGTTCAAACCCACCAGCCACTCCTCAGTAACCCTGTACAGGGTTACTATGAGTCAGAGCCAACTCAACAGCAGTTAACAACAACAACAACGGGGACTAAAAGTGGCTAAAGGAAGGGACAAAGGGCAAACAGAGTGAAGAAAGTTAAGAAGGAAGTAAAAAGTACTGGTGACCTGTCTTCAGACTCACCTTTAATATTACGAGATAGAGCATTTCACCATACCAAGTTCATTTCACATTAATTGTAATAACTTGCCAATAAAGGAGTAGAGCTGATAATGTAAAACTTATAATTAAAGTAATTTTTAATGATTATCACTGAATTTGAATAACTTCTTTGCTAAAGGGTTCATAACATATTTGTACAGCATATATGAGCATAAATTATGTATTGATGAAAGCAGAAAAGGGATGTCAAATATGTATCTCATAGGAAAACACTCACTTCCACTTCCTATATGCATGGCAGACATGATTCATCAATCAAGTTACCTTTCCAAAGCAGCCCTTCAGTGTTCTAAAGAATTATTCTCAATCCTGTGCTCTAGTAAGTTAAGAATCAATCTGTAGACGATGATGTGTGGAGGGAAACATTTTTGGTCATATGTGAATAAAAATATGCATGTCTCCTTTCCAAGAAATCTTACCTTGGACTACCATCCACTCAGTAGCTACACTATGGAAATATGCTAAAGAGGAAATTGTCAGACCTGAATTAGACTTTTAAGAAGAAAATCCTAGAGCAAAGTACAGTATGGCTCTGCCTCAAATAACATCCAAATTTTATTACAGTCATCAGCACTCTTTCCCATTCTCTATTTCACTTCACGGATAATTGAGTATTGGCTTCTATCCCATCACTGTGGCTCTTTCTGAACAACCCCTAGAGACAGATAAAAAGACTAAACAAGACATACTTTATGGAACGATTAATTATGGATAAAGATTGTTCTACCACACTCTCCTTGAATCAACTGTGGTGAATTGAAGGTAACATAATGTAAAATTCAGAGGAAAATAGCTCCCTCATCTATATTAAAGTAAATAAAATATTTGAAAATCTCAAGTTCCCAAGATGTGGTTATTTTATGTTATGGTTATAATTGTCACAAAGCATGGTACAATTTTTCTCTTATATTTTAGATCATAACATACCTAATTCATGTAGTAAGGGCTATACTACAAATTGGATTTGGAGCCCCGTTTTGCTGCTCACTGACTTAAGAGAGAATTATAATTTAAGATAGCAAATATCAATATACTTATACTGTACCTGCTCACACTAGGTAAAAGATACATATTAATTGCTGTGGTACATATTATTTGATCATTCTAAAGCATGAAATTAACAAGACTGACTTTTACTGATATTGCACAACAATTTTCCCATGAATCACGCCATTCTTGATAACCATGTTGGTCATCCTCTCTAGTCAATGCCATATTCATGCAACATCATGTGACTTGTTAAATCTAGTCTCCTCCCTTTGTATTTATCTTTGTTTCTAGGTCCATATTTATCCTCAAGTAGTCAATCCCTTAGTGTTGTTTATTAGGACTCTCATATTATCATTTTCATCTAATTATTACCTTTAATCACCTCATTCCATTTTTAAGAAAAATCACCAAACACTATATAAATGGGCCAGCAATAAGAAAATAAGAGTCTATACATACAGTGTCCATTGTAGGAAGGAGACTCAGTCAGAAACAGGAAACTGAGAATAAGAAAAACATTCAAAATCCTTCTGATAATTGCATAAAATGAAACTGAACAGTTCTTCCATTAAAGGTCACCAACTTGTTATTATAGTTTTAACACCTGAGAAAATTGGAAAACACTTTTCTAAGATACTCATTTGTTTTTATTAACCTCCTCTGCTATATTCATGAAGCTTCATGAAGTCATACAAGGTTCACTCAAACAATTCATCAACCACAAATATAATATCAAACACAAACAGCCCACAGAGAAGTTCTGAACCCGAAGGTGTCCACTCACCCGGTTTAACAGAAATAAGCTGTAAATCCCGGGAGTGGCCAGTCCCCAGGATGGACATATGATCAGTGCTGTGAGAACAGATGCCATTCATTTGTCTGCTTTATGGCAGAAAGTACACAAATGTGTATATGTCTATCAAAGACATATTGACCTCTGTGAGGAAAAGAATCCTACCCCAGGAGACTTTTCTCTGGTAATTTTATTTCTCTAACATCCAGATACAGAGGCATCCATTACAAGAGCCTCAAAGCCGAGTTATTTGAGCCTCCTAATATGAACACAGAGACATAAATACCAACACATGAATAAAGACAAGATGAAAGATTTATTATTTTCTCCAAGGGTAACAATAATCTCATGCAGATATGTAAGCAACAAACAATCCGGAATTGATTGCAGGCTGGTGAACTTGTTACAGAAAACAAGTTACTTTATTTGGTAAACCTCCCAAGTGGCTGTCTATTACAGAAAGGGGCAGAGGTGACAGCAGACTTGGGAGTTGGATATTACCGATGCCAAGGATGGTTATCATTAAGACTAACTGAAAAACTGAAAAAGCCCTCTTAACAGGAGTGTTCTGCATATTACTAATAAAGGGAATCATATGCAAGGGTCTTCTAAATTATAACCTACTACACAACCTTTGTGAAAGCCTATTTCTGAGCCATGATTAAAATATGGGAGAATATACAGGACAGAAAATGAATCCGTTACTCTCTCACCAGTAAAATTATCCAGATCCGTGAACCTATTATTCTAGGCTAAAAATGAATCTGAACAATCAACAGATGGGTACCCATCCACTGGTCAGTAGTCTATACTTTGCTCAAGGAAATTTGTGCTGATCAAGAAAAAATATATGACCACAGATAGTAACACAATAAGACACATATGGGAGTTAACAAACTGACAGGTATATCCAGAGGGTGGCCCCTAACTGTAAGGGGTCTTCAGAGACACGTGATGAAGGGAACCAACAAAAGGAGAAGAGAATATGAAAAACACCAGGAGAAAAGGAAGTGTGGGGAATTTAGGTATACTTTATGTGACATCTTCCTGCAGCAAGTGGAGGAGTCTCCATCAAAGGGCTCCAAAGGCAACAGCACCTTAGTGTCCTTATAAATAGAGTTTTACATTTTCTAAGGAGCCCTACTATGGAGGATAAACACTTGACCACAAGGTCTGTTTGAACCACGAGGTCGGTGGTTCAAACTTACCAGCTGCTCCTTGGAAACCCACTGGTGGTGGTTATGTACCGTGGAGTCGGTTCCAACTCATAGCGACGCTGTACAGGGTTTCTGAGGCTGTAAATCTTTATGGGAGCAGAAAGCCTCATCTTTCTCCCACAGAACAGCTGGTAGTTTAGAACTGCTGACCTTGCGGTTTGCAGCCCGATTCGTAACCACTACGCTACCAGAGCTCTTTAGGACACCCCACTAGAGGGTCATTATGGGTCGGAACTGACACAAAGGCACTTAACAACAACAGTAACTTTGTCTAGGGCTAGCAAAGGTCCCTGAGTAGCAGTTTCCATTTGGCTACTAATTGTCAGGTTGTCAATTCGAATTTTCCCAGCAGCACCACAGAAGAAAGGTCTGGAAATTTGCTTCCATAAAGATTACAGCCACGGAAACCCTATGGAGTTCAGTTCTACTCTATAGCACATGGGGTTGCAATGAGTTAGGATTGACTTAATGGTAATGGACTTGTTGGCTTTCTTTTGTGGGTTTAGGGCTAGCAGAATTTTTTTGTGTGCATTTTTGTGGAGTTTATATAAAGCAGGCATAATCTATGTCATTGATTATCTGCTTATTTGGTCTGCTTTTAAAACACCTTGTTGTTGTTATTGTTAAGTGCTGTCAAGTTGGTTCTGACCCATAGCGACTCTGTTCTGTTCTGAGGAGCAACTGGTGAGCTTGAACCACTGACCTTTTAGTTCAAACTGACCCTGAAATCCAGCACATTAAAACACCTAACTGTGTTCAAATTTGAGTTTGGCACTGGCAGGTTTTTTAGGTTTATGGGCCTCAGCTTACTATGAAGAAGTAGGTGTAGGCCAATACACAGAGGCTATTTGGAGCTCATTTATATGCCACTGTCTTACACCGTAATGTGGAGGATCAGATCAACAGATGAGGACTAATTCCTGTTCCCGGGTTTAGCTCCACACAAACATGGTATGGCAGCATACAAGGTTGTAGCTGGTATTGCAGTTGGGGGTAGGAAAGGAAACAGGTGTACAACTGTGCTTGAGAAGATGAAGCATATCCATCCAAAATAGAACAAGCTTAAATACACATACACCAACATACAGAACCAGAAAGGAATACAAGCATTGCTCAGAAAAGGAAGAGAACAAATTGTCTAAAGCAGCCCAACAAGGCTTCCCTAAAGAGGCAATTTTTGAGATGAACTGAAAAAGTCATAAGGATTAAGAAATAGGAAGACACAATGAGAGACTGAAGGGAGACCTGAAGAGGAGGGCTTTGTGTCTTGTTACATTAAACAGAAACATCCAAATCTAACTTGTCACTTACTACCCCACACCCACTGCCATTGAGTTGATTTCAACTCACAGTGACCGACTGAGTCAGTTCCAACTCATACTAGGGTTTCCAAGGAGCAGCTGGTGAACTTGAACAACTGACCTTGCAATCCATTGCATTAACCCACATTGCCACATCAGGACTCCTACAGGACAGTGTAAAATTACTCCCTAGGGTTTCCAAGGCTATACATCTTTATAGAAGCAGACAGCATCATCTTTCTCCTATGAGACCACGAGTGGGTTAGAACCATCTATCTTTTGCTTACCTGTGCAATGTTTAAATCACTGTAACACCAAGTCCCTTTTGTCATCTATCAGAGTCCCTCAATAGGACTGTTCCCCAAATTATTAACATTTAATAAGCACAACGTCATTGAATCTGTAGAGATTACTCTTCACTTTTCCTTCAGCCAAATGTTAATACCCAACTACACAATCTTTCTCTTTTGCAGTAGCTATAAAGCACAGAAAACAACCTGCTATAATTTTAACCAATGATAACTGACGATAGTTTTATTAGTCCTAATATCTAGCTTTAAGGAGCTCTGGTAGCATAGTGGTTACGAATCGGGCTGTGGACCGCAAGGTCAGCAGTTCAAAACTACCAGTAGCTCAGTGGGAGAAAGGTGAGGCTTTCTGCTCCCGTAAAGATTTACAGCCTCAGAAACCCTGTTCAGGGTCACTATGGGTTGGAACCATCTCGATGGCACTTAACAACAACAACAATATCTAGTTTTAACAATTCATAGCCAACTTGAATTATAAATGTTGTTGTTGTTGTTATGTGCCGTGGAGTCAGTTCCGACTCATAGCGACCCTGTACAGGGTTTCCAAGGCTGTAAATCTTTATGGGAGCAGAAAGCCTCATCTTTCTCCCATGGAACAGCTAGTAGTTTCAAACTGCTAACCTTGAAGTTCGCAGCCCAATTCGTAACTACTACGCTACCAGAGATCCTGAATTATAAATAGTGGAAGCTAAATTTGTTTACTGATACAGAATCTGTAGAGATTACATTATGGTAGAAAAAAAAGAAAAACTTCATTTTGAGAAAAGGCCCAAAAAGTATTATCAGTATATTGATTGACATACCACCTCCTCTGAGATACATTACTTTACATACATCTTCAATTATCCTTCAGTAAACTGAGAAGCAGGATTAGGTATAGCTGTTCCCATTTTTACAGATCAAGAAAAGTGGGTGGTTTAGATAACTATTCCAGTGTGCCATCATTGAAATCTAAACAACATGTATGAACTCTTTATGTATCACGGCAAGTCTGTTCACTGGGCTGCTCAGTCCTGAGAAAGTGCAGCAGAACCAGGTAAGACACCTGCCCTAGGAAGCTGACAAAGGAGGGAGAGACACAGTTTGATAAACAAAAAATCATAGCCTAGTACTATTAATAGGAGTACTGGTGTGGTGCTGTGGGTTAATGTGCTGGACTGCAAAGTTGGTTTGAACCACAAGATCAGCAGTTCAAGTTCACCAGCTGCTTCTTGGTAACCCTATAGAGGATCACTATGGGTCAGAACTGACTTGACAGCATTTAACAACAGCAAGAAAATTACTACTACTGAGCCCTGCTACAGTGCTGTAGGATAAGCACTGGACTGCTAACTGCAAGGTTGGTGGTTCAAGCCACTGTCAGAAACCGTATACTGCTATTAGATGGAACACATCAACAATTGCCATCAACAGAACCCAAGGACCACATTCTGTGTCAAATACTTCACTGTCACCCCCATTGCCCTCCAAGCCTGTCATTCAAGCCTAACAAAAATCACATAGCCCTAATCTCTAATTAGGGATAAATACCAATGAAAAACTGAGGATCACAGACATCATAATTATTGACAGTAAATACAACAAAACCAATAATGCTACATTTTGTGTGATTATGATGTACCCATCAAACACTGTGCTAAGCACAAAATTTCAGTACAATCTTCATAGTAATCTGATAAGCCTGGAGCTATTGTCCCCATTTTACAGAAGAGAAACTGAAGCTCAGGACTCTTCATTGGACACCAGAGGCCATTAGTTAAGAAGTCAGAGAAACTTAGATTTGAATTGAGATACATTTCATGTCAGAGCTAGTTTTCCCCCTCACGTTAAAACTGTTGAGGCAGCTAAGCAGAAGGAGGGCAGTGATGTCAAGCTGGGGATTCTTGGGAGAGATGATTCTGAAGATCAATTTTGAGGCTCCAGGGAGATTTTGGCAAATAAAGGCATCAAGGTACAGAGATATGAAACAGTGTGATATCCTCAGGGAGCTACAAGTCATTCAGTGCTGCTGGAGCAGAAGTGGTGTATCTGGTGGAAAAGATCAACAGTGAAAGGGGCTGACAGAAACTGGGGTCAGGTTACAGGGGCCCTGGAAACTATCTAAGTTAAGGAACGTGTCCCCAGCAACCGAGAGGCACTGAATCATTTAGAATTGTTAAGGTAGAATCAGATATAAGTCTGGGGCATATCTGCAGCAAGAGGAGGAAGGACTACAGAAAGAAGCAGAGTGAGTGAGTCCTCAAAGTGGGTTTAAGGAGATGACATTATACATGTTAAAAATGACAAGTGTACCGACATAGACAGAAACCCCAGAGTTTTCATGTGCATCTGAAATGAGGTCAGGTGGTATATTGTTAATTTACAGTTCTAATTTGTTTTGCTGTCAAGTCATAGTGACCCTGTATAGGGTTTCTGAGAAATGGCTGCTGAGTTTGAGCTGCTGACCTTGTGGTTCAAACCAACCTTGAGGTCTAATGCTTAACCTAAAGTGCCACACCAGGACTCCATAGTTCTACATTAGTATATTAGGAAACATATGCAATTTTACTGAAATCCATAATTTCATGGATAATGCTATTTAAGACAAAGCTATAAAAGTGAGCTGGTTAAAGGAACAACAGTAAATAATAAGACATAAATTTAATGATATAAATAATGTAATATGTAATCACACAGAAATACATATTTATTTGATTATAATACCATGGATTTTATTTTTCACTGACCCTTCAATTTTCCATGCATGATGTTCTTACTCCAGGAACTAGTTCCTCCTGATAACCTGTCGAAAGTATGAAAGTATAAAGACAAAGTCTCTCCAACCTGGTTACTAAGAAGCATTCTGGCTGTACTTCTTCCAACACAGATTTGTTTGATCCTCTGACAGTCCATGGTACTTTCAGTATTCTTCTCCAACACCAACATCATAACTCAAATTAATCAATTCTTCAATGTCCAACTTTCACCTGCCTTGAAAATATCCTGACTTAGGTCAGGCATACCTCCGTTCTCAAACTGACATCTTTGCTCTTGAACACGTTAAAGGGGAGTTGTGCAACAGCTTTGCCTAATGCAATAAATCATTTGATGTCTTAGCTGCTGCTTCTGTGAATGTTGATAATGGATCCAAGCAAAATGAAGTCTATGACAACTTCAATCTTTTATCAATTTATCATAAAATTATTTATTGGTGAGGATTTTTATCTTTTGATATTGAGATGCAACCCATACTGAAGGATGTAGTCTTTGATCTTCAACAGTAAGAATTTTAAGTCCTCTTTGCTTTCAGCAGGTAAAGTTGTATCTTCTGTATACTGCAGGTTGTTAATGAGTCTTCCTGCAATCCTGATGCACACTCTTCTTCTGATCATCCAGTTTCTCTATTATTTGCTCAGCATACAGATTGAATTACTATGGTGAAAGACTACAACCCTGATTCACATCTTTCCTGATTTTAAACCATTCAGTATCCCCTTTTTCTGTTCGAACAACCTTTGGTCTACGTACAGTTTGTTCATAATCTTAATTAAGTGTTCTGAGAACTCATTCTTCACAATGTCATCTATAGCTTGCCATGATGCACACAGTCAAAAACCTTTATATATTCATAAAGCACAGGACTACATTTTTATAGCACCAGATATTGTCAGATATATAGTGCTACTCTCAGCCAAGATCTATCTGAAGTTAGCAATGACGTCCCTATTTCCATATACTCCTCTGAATTCAGCTTTAGATTCTGGCAGTTCCCTGTCAATGTATTGTTGTGGTAATTTTTTAAATTATCTTCAGCAAATTTTACTTGCATGGGATATTAATAATAGTGTTCAATTATTTCTTCATTCCAACTGGTCACCTCTCTTTGGAATGGGAACAAGTATGGATCTCTTCCAATCAGTTGGCCAGGTAGCTACCTTCCAAATTTCTTGGCATAGATGAGTGAGTTCCTCTAGTGCTTTATCAATTTGTGGAAAAATTTCAGTTTGTATTCCATGAAATTCTGGAGCCTTGTTCTTTGCCAATGGCTTTAGTGAATCTTGGACTTCTTCCTTCAGTACCACTGGCTCTTGATCATATGCTACCTCTTGAAATGGCTGAACACCGATCAATTCTTTTTGGCACAATGGCTCTATGTATTCCTTCTACCTCCTTTTGATGCTTTCTGTATCATTCAATATTTTGTCCATAGAATCCTTCAGTATTTAATGTCGAGACTTGAATTTTTTCTTTAGTTCATTCAGCTTGAGAAATGCTGAGTGTGTTCTTCCCATTTAGTTTTCTAACTCTAGGTCTTTGCACATTTCATTATAATATAATACTTGACTTTGTTTTTTCATGCTGCCCTTTGAAATTTTCTGTTTATTTCTTTTACCTCCTCATTTCTTTCATTTACCTTAGCATTTCTACATTGGAGAGCAAGTTTAAGAGTCTTTGCTAACATCCATTTTTGTCTTCTCCCTTTCTTTTGTCTTCTTAATGACATTTTGCATTCTTCTTGTATGATGCTGTTGACGTCATCCCACAACTCTTCTGGTCTTCGGTCATTAGTGTCTAACGCATCAAATCTATTCTTAAGATGGTCTCTAATTTTACGATATATTCAGGGCCATATTTTGGTTCTCATGGACTTGTTTTAATTTTCTTCAGCTTCATTCTGAACTTACAAATGAGCAATAGATGGTCTGTTCCACAGTCCACCCCAGTCTTGTTTTGGCTGATGATATTGAGCTTTTTTCTACCCTCTATTTTCACAGATGTTGTCAATTTGATTTCTATGTATTCCATCTGGTGAGGTCCAGGTATACTGCTGTCTTTTACGGTATTAAAAAAAAAAAAAAAGGTAGCTGCAGTGAAGTAGTCACTGGTCTTGCAAACTTCTATCATGTGCTCTCCAGCATCATTTCATAACCAAGGACATATTTTCCTGTGACTGGTCCTTCCTTTTTTGTTTCCATCATTTGTGTTCCAATCACCCATCTCTGCATCTTGATTGTGTGTTTGCTCAATTTCAGACTGATGAAGTTGGTAGAATTCTCCAATTTCATCATCACTGGCTATATTGGCTAGTGTGTATATTTGAATAATAGTGGTATTCACTGGTCTTCTTATGTTGTTGATGTTGTTAAATGCAATTGAGTCTGTTCTGATACATAGCAACCCTATTTAGGGTTTCCTAGGCTTTAAATATTCATGGGAGCAGAAAGCCTCATCTTTTTTCTGCTTACTGGCTGGCAAGCTCAACCACAGACATTGTGGTTTGCGGTCCAGTGCCTATCATATGGAGCCCCTGTGCTCCTGGTCTTTCTTATATGCATATGGATATCATCCTATCAAACACAGCATTGTATTTCAAGATAGATCTTGAAATGGTTTTTGATGGTGAATGCAATGCTATTCCTCTTCAATTTGTCATTCACAGCATTGTAAATTATGTGATTGTCAGACGCAAAATGGCAGATCTGTGGGTTAATATGCTGGACGGTAAGGTTGGTTTTAACCACAAGGTCAGCAGTTCGAGCTAACCAGCCATTCCTCAGAAACCCTATACAGGGATGCTATTAGTTGGAACTGACTCCACAGCACTTAACAAAAACAATGATGCCTAGGATATTAATCTTTATGCACTCCATTTCACTTTTGACAACTTCCAATTTTCCAAGTTTCATACTTTGTACATTCCATGTTCTGATTGTGAATGGATTTTACAGCTGTTTCTTCTTATTTTAAGTTGTGTCCCATTAGCAAATGAAGATCCTGAAAGCTATATTCCATTCACATCATCACAGTCAGCTCTACTTGAGGAGTCAGCTCTTCCCCAGTTGTATTTTGAGTAACTTCCAACCTGAGGGGCTCATCTTTCGGCACTGTATGTGACAATATTCTGGTGATATTCATACCATGTTCATAGTCTATCACTATATCTGACAATGTTCCACTGCTATTCATAATGTTTTCAGTGGCTAAACATTTGGACGTTTTCTGCCTTTCCTTCTTCCAAGTCTGTCTTCATCTGGAAGCTAAGCTGAAACTTTACCACCATGGGTGATCCTGCTGATATTTAAAAAAAAAAAAAAAAAAAAGTGGCATAGCTTCCAGCGTCACAATAATAAGCAAGCCACACTGTCAGATGAGTGATTGAGTTAGACAACTGCCAACTGTAAAGCATGGCTTTTATAATAGAAAACAAATAAGCTTTACTTCCTGACACTAACTATACCAAAAGGGTCATGAAACATTATCACTGAAATCTGCTTTCCTCAGCCTCTCAAGTTACACAGCCTGAGTGTCAATAGGACCATCTCTCCTTACTGGTATCCCTGAGAGAGGACTCAGAACTTAAGGCTTGGCTTGTGTTCCCAAAAAAGTAATTTCCATGACAGCCATACAACTCACTCATGACAATGTAAATCAAATTCAAATACAATTTCACTTCAATTCCAGAGGCATAAGATCCTACAAGAGACTGAGCCTGCTAGACATAAATTTTCTTCTCAGGGACATACAGGGTGAAGCTAGGTTTTGACGGCAATCTGTCTGGATGCAGACAAAGCTACAGTTCATAATTGACACCTGGGATGCTTCTCATAGATACAAATGACTGTATAGATAGAAGTCATGTGTCCCAATCTCTACTCCCACAATATTCTCAGGGAGTCTACACTTTTGTGTTCTGTAGGATAAGCACTGGGCTGTGAACCATAAAGTCAGTATTTTGAGCCCACCAGCTGCTTCACATGAATAAGATGAGGGTTTCTGCTCTCACAAAGACTCACAGCCTCGGAATCCCTATACAGGGTTGCTATGAGTCAGAACTGACTAGAGGATACTTAAAAAAAACAAATCCACACCCTTCTGGACAGAGACTGAACAGCTAGAAGCCACCAATTGCCTCCAAGTCTCCTCTGAATTTTAGCAATTTAGCTTTCAACATAGACAGGAGTACAAGTGTCAGATACCATCCACCAAGATTAGAAAATGTTATGTTTAGGCCTATTTGTCCTTTCTTCAATGACTATGAAGCACTCAAGGGTATTAGAGTTCATTACATATCCTCCATGTCCCTCAGGATCAGAGGCAGATCGGGAATCCTGGTGTGACTGGTAGTCTCAAAACACAGCATGTGTTTCCCCGGAATACTCCCAAATGCAAACAAGGCTGGGGAGACAGAAAGACAGACAATAATGTAAACAAAGCCAGCTGGGGGCCTCAGAGGACACTGGGTATATAGTCAGCAGCTTCACAGAAAAAGCATCCAAAGACAATGAGATCATTTTAAAAACATGCTGATTTCATGGTAAAGATGACAAGATGTGTAGCATTTCCTTGTAGTTTACCCAACTATGTTTCAGAAAAGGTTTGTTGTTTTTAAGTGCCATCGAGTCCATTCCGACTGGTAGCAAACTTACATAGGGTTTCCAAGGAGTGGCTGGTGAGTTTGAACCTTTCGGTTGAGTGGTTATCCTACAGTGCCACACCAGGACTATCTTTAGCTGTTTGGACCCCACTGTGACTGTATAAAGGTGTATTCACACAAATGGAGGAGATAGGAAATGTGAGAAAATTAATAGTAATTCACATTCAGCCTAGGAATGCAGCTACAACACTACCATATGGGTTCCTAAGCCCATCACTTCCACCTGACTAGGCTCCCTATCATATTCCTTTGCTGAATTTGGATCTCATATAATCAAAGTAAATAAACAAAAACTAGTTTCTGTAATATTGATTCTGTAATAAAACTCCATAGAGTTTTGAAGGGATGATTTATTTGAACGTAAATTGCCAGGTCTTTCTTCCAAGGCACCTCTAGTTTGGCTTGAACCCCCAACCTTTCAGCTAGTAGCTAAGTGTGTTAACTGTTTGGATCAACCAGGGACTCCTCTCATACAGCAACAAAACATCCTTTTACAGTTCTGAAAGAGGAGAGCTTCATCCTGCCCTCTAACACATGACTTTTACACCTATGTCCCCAGAGTTCCCACTCAATGGTGCAGAGAGACCTCTTCTGCTGGGTAACTGCTTCAGAGCAACTTCTTCTCCATGATTATTCTGTGTGGTATCTGCACAGGATCCTCTGACAAGGGTTTGATAAAACAAGTCCCAAACACATAGTCTCTTTCCCTCTGTGGCTAGTTGTATAAATCTACACTGAGACACATTTGATGGATAAATTATTTTTAAATTACTGCCACTGCAGCAATCTGTGTACATAGGATCAGGCTAAGCAAGACAGTGAACATGACAGTGAGTGGGCTGGAGCCTCATTCCCAATAGAAGGAACACCCAAGGGACACATTCCCAGATACGAAACAGAATGTGGCCCAGACTCAACAATTACAAAGTAAGTACAGTTGTCAAAAAAGAATAAAGAGACTGTAGAAAAGATATGCTGTGGGAAAAAAGAAAATAATGCAGAAAGGTGAGCCTTTTAGAAACAATATAAAATGTGTAAGAGCCAACGAACTCCAAATTAAGGAAAACAATAGTTTTCAATTCTACATGCAAGTTGGGTTTTTTTTTTCCCCTCACAAAAACAAACATATTGGCTATTTATCTTTATCTCACTACTGATTATTTTTATTGTTGTTGTTAAGTGCTGGTGAGTCCATTCCAACTCAGCAATCCTCTATATGGTTTCTGAGGAGCAGTTGGTGAGTTTGAGTCACTGGCTTTGTGGTTCGAACTGACTTTGTAATTCTGATTATTTTTATGTAATTTGCCCAAATGCACTTTCATTACATATTCTCTTTGACATTGATTATTGTTATTGTTGGTAAGTGCCATTGAGTCAGTTCCGACTCACAGTGACCCTGTATAGAATTTCCAAGGAGTGGCTGGTGAGTCTGAACAGCCAACTTTGTGATTCAAACAGACCTTAAGGACCAGTGCTTTATCCCATAATGCTACATAGAAGAGAACAATATTGAGGCTTTTGACTAAAATACTAAAAGGAAATAATTTTTATTCAATTTTTTTCAACAATAGAATTAACTTTACAACATTACCTAGAGGTTCAAGCAGTATGCTAAAGTTTTAAATCAATAGTATATAAAACCTAAGAAGTATATCTTAAGCTATTCTCATTTTAGAAGAGAAATATGAATTCATACAAATGGAAGGATTTACCAAAATGCAAAGAGGCCTACGACAAGTTTCTAAAAGGCAAGACTTATAGTTTTTTTGTTTTATGGAATACATAGCTAAGTCCACAAAAACTATAAAGCTGTTAATTAATAACTTTGTTTGGGTACATATATAGAAATACTAGATATATATCTGAAAAAGCATAAGGTGACTATTAAAAATGCTAGTCACCATTGCTATTTGTTTTATATACAATATTTATAATATTACACATTTAACATTTAACCTTATCATTATTCTCACTATTTAAATAATATTTGACCATGAACATAAATCCAATGCTAGGGTATAATTTCCCTTTAGCCATTCAGTAACTAACATTTAAGGACTAGCTCTCATGTAGAAACTATAGTAAAAAACAAAAAACTCAAAATCAAAAGCTTTAGAAAATTATACTGCTTAATGCCTCCTCCCCCAAACTCAGTATATTTACATCAAAACTAATTTACAAACATTGACTAGAATTTGTTTAGCGCACAGAAAGCTCATGGTACAGGAGGACTTGCTCAGTGACCAAACAATAAAAGCTACAAGCCTTAATCTCATTAGTCAAATTACTTGCAAGCAACACCATCTGAACACATACTATTTCAGAAAATTATATCATTGGGTTAAAATAATCAGACTATTAAAGGAGGCAAAGGACAAATTATTGATGCCGAATATTGGCTGTGCGAACGAACTTGTCCACACAATTCAGTTTAGAGTTTCCAAGAGCTGAATCCTAACATTTCCGATAAATTCAAGATACAATGCCCATAACTCATCCTACAATGACACATTCTTCAAAATTGACATAATGTAGACTCATTAAAATCAATTATTATATGAAATGAGATAGAAGATACAAAACTCTCTGTAAAATGGAAGCCCAGTCACTACATATCAAGCATACTTCAAAATGTCCTTGTGGGGGGGGGCAGGGGGGGCAGGGGGGACGCAGGCCTATGGGGTGTATCCTTTGATTATTTGATGATGCATGCAAGGGATTGTAATCATTGCAATGAAACAAAATATGATAGGATGAATGTAAAACTGATGTTCTCCCATGTAAACCCACATAAGTCACAATAAAAACTTAAAAAAAAGTACTTGTCAAATTTGCAGACAAAAACCCTACTTGATTCTTTCAGACCACTCAAAGCATACATAATGGTAATGGTTGCGGTGTAGGGGGCATATTAAACAAAACCCTTACCAGAGGTAAACCCAGTCCAGAAAAAGGAAAAAAAAAAAAAAAGTTTTTTTTATTTAAATAATTTAAATATGATGTAGACCTACAATGAACATGAGCAAAATGTTAGCAATTACAGTCCTTTATATCTGCACCTTTGTTTACTACCTCTTACCCTTTCAGCATGACTTTCATAGCAGAATTTTCCATTATACAAATTATTCCTTTGTTTACTTTCCAGAGCATCTAACTTAACTCTTATAGTCACCAGGGTCCTAATTAGTGATTAGACTATGCCGTCAGCTGTGCCCCGATGCCTGAAGGAGTTAATGTTGTTCACAAATGGCTTGGTTTATAGCAAACAGTCACACCTAGGATAGGATTACCAATTTGGGGGTATGAGGGTACACGGTGTCTAGATCAAAAGTGTTAGTCATAATATTATTATATTTTAGCACTCATTAATAAATCTAAAACCTAGTATCAAAATCATCACTTATCTCCTAAGATAGCCAACATGCCCACAGGAAGACACCAAACTAATTCAATTTAAAATATGAATTGGCTGCCCCCTATAAGGTTGCTATGAATCTGAATCGACTCTCAAGCAGTGGATTTGGGTCCTTAACAGAGACAAAGGGTTTTACTTTAAAAAACAAACACAAGCAGACAGACACTCATTTTCCAGATATGGGTTTATAAACTATAGAACTCTGTTAGAATGCCCACCCACCCTTTTTTTCTGCTCCTTCTAATAACTCTGATAAGAAAAGGAAGCAAACATTATTGCTCCCCAAAGCCCAGAGAGGCTGGGTTCCAGTTCCTACCCTTCCACCCAGCAAACACCAAAATGGCTAAGAAAAACCAGAAGCAGACACCTAAATAGCTCTCCATCACAGGCCAGTCAATGTTCTGTGTGTGTGTTTATGTATATATATATACAATTATATATATGCTAATTATATATATACAATTATATATATGCATAATTACATATATATACAATTATATATATGCATAATTTTATATATATATATATATATATAAATTTGGAGTCCTTTTGCAGGAGAAAGAAGAAGCTTTCTGCTCCCATAAATCTTTACAGCCTTGGAAGCCCTGTACAGGGTTACTATGAGTCGGAACTGACTCCACGGCACATAACAACAACAAAGTGTGGGTTAATGCGCCAGACTAAAAAGCCATTTGAACTGCAAGGTTGGCAGTTCAAGCTCACCAGCTGCTCCTCGGAAACCATATACAGGGCCGCTATGGGTCAGAACTGACTTGATGGCACTAACAACAACAGTAGTGTGGCACTGTAGGATAATGCCCTGGACCACAGGGTGAGTTTGAACCACAAGGTCAGTGGTTCAAACTCAGCAGCTGCTCCTTGGAAACCCCTAAACAGGGTCACCATGAGTCCAAAAGATTCAACAGCTCTTAACAACAACAACATATATAAATTCATTTAATACTCATAACAACCAGATAAGAGAGGCACTCCATATTCCCCATTTTAAAGCCTAAGAAACTGAAGCACAGAGAGATTAAGTAATTTGTCCAAGGTCACACAGCTAATTAGTGGCAGAGCTGGGTGTGAGCCCAGACAGACTGGCTCCAGAGGCAGAGCAGGAAGCCACCAGGCTTTGTGGCAAAAATAGTAAACAACACAAGGAGATTTAGACTCCTCTGCTCAGTTTTTAGAAAACTTAACAGAGAACAATTTAAGAAATCCCGTTTTTTACAAATTTCCATATAAAAAAAGATTAGGGACATTTGGGGACAAAATTATTTTCCAGTACTGCCTTCCCATTGTTTATGTAAACTTTGTTTATTAAAAAGGGATGCCCTTTCACAAACCTGTTTAGGCGATATTTAAAAACCAGTATCGTGAAGAAATAGAAGGATGGATAAGAGACTACAGAGAAGCAAATTCCTAGATTTACAAATAAGAACCATACCAAAAGCACTAAGAAGAAACACAGCCAGAATATTCCTTAAAGCCTGGCTGGTGAGACTTCATCTCTCATATTTTAGACATGTTATCATGAGGGACTAGTTGCTGGAGAAGGACATCATGCATGGTAAAAGGAGGGTCAGTGAAAAAGAGGAAGGCCCACAACAAGACAGACTGACACAGTGGCAGCAGCAATGGGTGGTTCAGGACCAGGCAGTGTTTTGTTCTGTTCTGACCATGAGTCAGAACCGACTCCATGGTACCTAACAACTTGATAGTGCTTAACATCAACAACAACACAAACTACTTTGTGCAATAACTGATGTGATTATTTTCTGTAGTATTTAGGTCCAGTTAGTGCTTTTGCTGTTGTTGTGAGGTACTGTGGGGTCGGTTCTGACCCTGTAAAGGGTTTCCTAGGAGCTAGTGAGCTTGAACCACTGACCCTGTAATTCAAACCCATCTTGCAGTCCAGCACATTAACTCACAATCCTACACTAGGACTCCCAGGAAGTCTCTCATCCTGGTCAAGCAGGCCTGGCCCGCTTAGCTTCTGAGATCAGATGAGATTGTAAGTACCTTAAAATGAAAAGATATAATCAACTTTTTGAAGGGCAATTCGACAAACTATCCATTGTCTTAAATAACATCCTTTCCTCAGTAATTTCTTTCTTGACAATTTATTCTTTGTAAATTACCAGAAATGCTCAAAAAAGTTCATGTGGAAGGTTTTCCATTATAAAACTTATTTTAAATATGGTATCTTCATTTAAAATTTTAAATATATAAAATTATGGGAAATTAATTGATTGAATTTATATAATGAAAACATTTTAGCTATTAAGTATGTTTAATGGCATGTGAAAATCAAGCTGCACTCTTCATATAGGTTTATAGCAAATACCACATTCATCAATTTCTCCACATAAATACATTATAACATGGACTGACTGAGACATAGGCTGAATGGTAAAGGAGGGAAAAATAAATATATTTATAATACATAACAAATATATAATAACACATGCAATAATTATCTCTGGGAGGTGGAATTCAACTAATTTACATTTTTCTTTATAGTTTTCTGGTGTTTTTTTTTTAATTCTCAGCATTGTTATTAATTTGATAATCTGAAGAAAAAATTTAAAATTTAAGTTAAAAGACATTAGATCATGGAGCTTATATCATAATGCTGAAAATTACAAGCAAATTCATTTTGTTTATCTCTTGGGTATCATTACAGATTGGTAGGACATGAAATTGCAGTTTACACAAAATTGCTGGATTTCAGCAAGGAACCTGACAATTCCTCAGGGCATTCTTACAGACAAAATAGAGAAATGTGTGCTGGCTGGTAGTTCAGCATTTATAGATAGGTTATTACTTGAACCCAAAAGCCAAACCAAATTCACCGTCACCAAGTCGACTCTGACTCCTAGTAACCTTGTGGTAGGGTTTCTGAGGCTGTCAGTCTTGGAACCGAAAGTCTCATCTTTCTCCCATGGAGCCACTGGTGGCTTTGAACTGCAAACCTTGTGGTTAGCAATCCAGTGCTTATCTCCTATAGTACCACCAGGCCTCTATTTGAAAGACTGTACCAAATATCATCCATCAATGCACAGATAGCGAATATGTCAAAAGGGACTACTTTTGAGCTCTGCTTAGCTCACTCACCCTATTGAGTTGAGTGTAATCAATGTGTTCCAAGTATACAATTTTCACACCTGCAACTAATGCAAAGCTGGAAAGAAAAGATAAAAGTGTCCGTGACAAGTATGCAAACCTGGGTGGTTGTTGTTGTATGCCATCAAGTCGATTCCAACTCATAGCAACCCTGTATAGGGTTTCTGAGGCACAGCTGGTAAGCTTGAACCACAGACCTCGCAATTCAAACCTACCTTGCAGTCCAGCGCATTAACCCACAGTGCCACACTAGGACTCTGCAAACCTGGGTTGTGGTTGTTGTTATGTGCCGTGGAGTCGATTCTGACTCATAGCTACCCTATACAGGGTTTCCGAGGCTGTAAATCTTTACAGGAGCAGAATGCCTCATCTTTCTCCCACGGAACAGCTGGTAGTTTCGAACTGCTGTTTGCAGCCCGATTCATAACCATTACATTACCAGAGCAAACATGGGTAAGAGCTGCTAATATTGACCATATTTCTGGAACAAAATTATCACCAATTTGAAATTCCAACTCCATGGACAGTCTATATACAGGAATTTCCAAATCTACACTAGTGTTTATCAAATCAACAGTGGCCCTGTAATTCAATCAGTCCTAACAGGCTGAAACACTGTAATGAGACCAAGATGCTATTTGACCAGCTAAATACAGCCACACATTCAGTTAAATTAGATGTATACAAGTTATACAAAGGTTAAAGGGGATAGAGGTACATAGAGTTATCTACAACCCAGGAACAACAGTCTTCTACATGGACAGATACACAGGCTGAAGGGGTATGGGATAAAGAGTGGGAATATACTCATAAATACATATGGGTTTGAAAGAAGATGGGTGTCAACCTTTGCTGCAAACACATCTATGAATGTGGTGGAGCATATAAGAGCAAAATGATAAAAATTTCTTAGATATTATCAAACATCTTAAGGCAAAGAATTGCTGATTCTCGGGGTTCAGGACCACAGTCTCAGAAGACATCATGAGCATAACATGTTTTACATCCTATTTTGGTGAGTAGTATCTGGGATTTTAAAAGCTCAGGAGCAGTCATCTACGGTGCAATTATTGGTCTCTCCATGTGCAGAAGAAAGAAGAGTGATAAGAACTGAAGATACTTGGAATGAGCTGGTCTAATGGACTGATAGAGCAGGTGAACATGACTCTGAGACAAGAAGAACTAGATGGAGTCCAGCTATCACTTGCAACTGATCTGAAAGGGATCACATTAGAAGGTCCCAGGCAGAAAATGTGGACTAAAACTCAAAATTATTTTTAAAAAGAAAAGGCTTAACTGTCAGAAGAAGACTGGAGGATTCCGAAACTGCGGCCCTCGACCACCCTTCAAGGTCTGGAATGGAATTAACCCCCATAGCCCAGTTTTCAGCCAAGCAGTTGTTGTTGTTAAGTGCCTTACAGGGCTATAACAACACTACTAAGGTATGTTCACGATGGAACTGTCAATCATTCAAGATCAGGAGAGCAACATTTACCTAAGGACGAAGTTGAGAAATGATGGGAAGGAGGGTGGGATAGAAATAGGAACCACAGAGGAAGTGGGATAACAGGTTTTCAATGGATGGGTTGCAATCATTGAGATGAAATAAAGTGTATAATCTGTTGAATGTAAAACTGATGATCTTCTCTGTAAAGTTTCATTCAATTCACAATAAAAAGTTTACAAATGACAGGCATGCAAGTTAAAGATGGAGAATAACCTGACAACAGTTCTTGTGAAGCACTGACTATGTTTGACTACTAAAAATCAGTAAGTTGTTGTCAGGTGCCATCGAGTCGGAACCGACTCATAGCGACTCCATGCACAGCAGAACGAAACAATGTTCGATCCTGGGCCAACCTCACCACCGCT
>NW_006408661.1:7455730-7471248 GCF_000296735.1 Chrysochloris asiatica
TGGATATGTTCTTTTTGACGATGAACGCAACACCGTTCCTCTTCAATTTGT
Source organism: Chrysochloris asiatica (assembly GCF_000296735.1). Lineage (NCBI taxonomy): Eukaryota > Metazoa > Chordata > Mammalia > Afrosoricida > Chrysochloridae > Chrysochloris > Chrysochloris asiatica. The sequence goes on from NW_006408661.1 coordinate 7,455,782, forward strand.
CATTCCCTGCATAGTAAACCATGTGGTTATCAGATTCAAAATGACCAATACCAGTCCATTTTAACTCACTAAAATCAGTATATAAAAAACATTTTTGACAAAGGGTGATTACAAGCTCCATTTGAAGGTCCTGAGAACATTCGTGAACTCAAATAAAGGGGATTCAAGAAAACAGAATCAGTACAGAAGCATGTGAATAGGAATGTATAAAGTCTTATCAGAGATATTCAAACAAACAGGAACTATTCTCCCAAAAAAACATTCAAAGTCATCTAACCAAAGGAGACCCATTACCATGAAGTTGATTCTGACTCATAGCGACTCTATAGGGTCAGGTAGAACTGCCCCACAAGGCTTCCAAGGCTGTAAATCTTTACAGGAGCGGACTACCACATCATTCTCCCATAGAGCAGCTGGTGGATTAAAACCACTAATCTTTTGGTTAGCAATGGAATGTTTTAATCATTGAATCAACAAGGCTCATTCAAAATGGCGTGGCACAATGTTAAAATGTTTGCTCTGTGATTGCATGAGAGGGGGAGAGAATTTGTTCTATGATGCTAGAAACTGTTCATCAATGTCAGCAAAGGCCTTCAACTCACCAAATCTAAAAGGCATTCTAGACTCTATATAGACCTTGACAGAATTTCATACATAGCATTGTAACTTCCTTAAAACACTCCCAAAAACTTAGGGACAGATCCTTCTTTGTTTAGTTAGTTCCTCCTTTACTTAACCTCTAGATGTCAGAAGTTGATCAATCCGTGACCTTCTCATCTCCCTTCTATCCTCTCAGTATTTTATCAATTCCTGTGGGTTTAAACAGCCTCTAAGTTGATAACTTTCTATTTTAATTTTCTGAAAGTAAAGAAGATTTAAAATATTTACTGATGAAGCTCAAAGAGCACAGCCTTCTGTACGGATTGCATCTCAATGTAAAGAAAACAAAAATCCTCACCACTGGACCAATGAGCAACATTCTTATCAGCAGAGAAAAGATTGAAGTTGTCAAGGACTTCATTCTTCTTGGATCAACTATCAACACTCAAGGAAGCAGCAGTCAAGAAATCAAACGATGTATTGCATGAGGCAAATCTCCTGCACAAGACCTTTTTCAAGTGTTGAAGACCAAAGATGTCAGCTTGAAGACTAAGGTGCACCCACTCAAGCAATGGTATTTTCAATAACTTCATATGCATGTAAAAGCTGGACAGGGAGTAAGAAAGACTGTAGAAGAATTGATGCTTTTGAGTTATGGTGTTGGAGGAGAATATTAAAAGTGCCATGGGCTGCCAAAAGAACCAACAGAAGACCTATGTTGGAAGAAGTGCAGCCAGAATGTTCCCTGGAAGTCAGGATGGCCAAACTTCATCTCTCATACTTCAGACATATTGTCAGGAGGGACCAGTTGCTGGAGAAGGATCTCATGCTTGGTAAGTTGGAGGGTCATAGAAAAAGAGGAAGATCCCCAGTGAGATGGATTGGCCAAGTGGCAGCATCACTGGGCTCAAGCGTGGAAACAATAGTGAGGTTGGCCCAGGATCAGGCAGTGTTTCATTCTGCTGTGCATAAAGTCGCTATGAGTCGGTACCGACTCGATGGCACCTAACAACAACAACAATAACATACATACTTTTCCTCTGAACTCCAGATTTTGATATTCAATAAGAAGCATTTCAAATATACTATGCCTAAACAAGGAGTACCTGGGTAGTCCCACTGTTTCACACCTTTGGTTATTAACCAAAAGGTTAGAGGGGTTGAGTCTAACCAGAGAAATTTTGAAGAAAGGCCTGGAAATCTACTCCCCAAAAATCAGTCATTGAAAATTTTACACAGTTCAGTTTTGGCACATATGATGTCACCAGGAGTCCTAATCATTGCTCTAACCAGAATCCCAGGAATCATCTTGGCATCATCCATTGCCCTCATCTAACACATCCAATCCACTAGTAAGTCCATTCTACTTCCAATATCAATCTCCAATCAGATCATTTCTCTTCATGTCCTCTGCTGCTACCCAAGTCAAGTTAGTGTCACCTCTCAGTGTGACATAGCTTGCCAAGAGTCTCCCAAAGATCTCCAGACTACTCTCTTCAGAGCATTAAAAAAAATATATGATTGGATATTAACTTAGATTATGATTCTCCACTACCTTTAACGACCTCTCCACTATACTTCGAAAAGTTCCAAAAACTCTTATAATATACAAGAAGGCTTTTGAAAGTTAGTGGTACATAGAGTTTAAAGATAATGGAATTTTTCCACAACCATTTTGAACCCACCTTATATATCAAGACCTTTCAGTATCTGGACTCTACATCCCCTTCAAACCCATCTAGTACCATTCTCCCCTTTTATGAACCACATTGGTTTCTCTTTTGTTTAAACACACTAAACTCCTTCTAGTTACAAGTCTTTTGCACAGATTGTTCCCACAAAGCTTGTTACCTCCTGGTTATCTCCCAGTTTAAATGCCATCCCTCAAAGCATTCTTTCCTGATAACTCTGTCTAATGAGAACAATACCTTTAGTCCCTTTCCCCTTAATTTTCTATCTCAACCCTTTATATTGTTTTCATGTCAATTACAACAATTTGTAAGAATTTTCTTTGCTTCTTTATTTACTTTTTGTCTCTATCTTTAACTTTACCTCCTCGGAATGCCAGTTCTTTTAAAAAATAGGGGCTTTACCATCTTATTCTTCATTTGCACAGCTCAAGAACTTTTTAAAAAGTTGAAGAAAACCAGACTTCATGGTTTTATAGACAAAATAGAGAAATGTGTAAATGTATAAAATGAACAAAACCAGACTTTACCTCAATGTACAGAAATATTTTCTTTAAAAAAAAAAAAAAGACAGTAATGGAATGGTGTCCTGTTACAGTGCCATCAGTTAAACACTGGGCTGGTGGCAGATCAAACCCACCAGCTGATCCTCAGAAACCCTATAGTGGTGTGCCATGGAGTTGATTCTGACGCACAGCAACTGTGTATAACATTTCTGAGGCTGTAAATCTTTATACAAGGTCTCTGAAAGTTGAATTGAGTCAATGGTACTAAGCAACAACAAGCCAATGGAACAGGTTTGGTGAATCATGAGAATTCTCAGGAACTGAGGATCATGAAAATAGGAAACTGGATGACCACTTTCATAACACATAACATAAAGGGTGTTCCCATGCTAGGTGGGCCACTGGACCAAGTAAACAGAAATGTAGGTTTGAGTTTTACAAATAGAATTCTTCAGAGTTATAAGTTACAAATACAAGGCGGCTTCAAAGTATTTGTAGAAAAATTCCATCATCTTTTTAATTTCATTTTTCCATGAATTTTTGAAGGCCTCTCATATCATATATTACCAATTGCTGCAGCTGCTGTTAAGTGTAACTGAGTCAATTCCAACTCTTAGCGACCCTATATTCGGTTTCCAAGGTGTAGCTAGTGAGTCTAAACTGCCGACCTTGCAGTTCAAATCAACCTTATGGTCCAGACTCCCAAATTAGCAGATATGATGTCCTAATGTCTGCTAATTTGGGAGCATACGATACTATTTCCTAATGGGAGTCCTGGTGTGGCAACCAGTAGCCACTCCTCAGAAATTCTACACAAGGTCGCTATGAGTTGGAAATGACTCTACAGCATTTAACAACTACAACAGCATTTCCTAATGAGCAGAGATTCTCTCTAAAGTAATTTCACAAAATCAATTTAAATCCTTTCCAAATGCAACATCCCTGAAGGAAAATCAATGCAGGTTCCCTCTGGCTGACCTGCCACATATGGCTGGGATCTCTTTAAGTTGTAAAAAACGTGCCCTAAGCTTGTTGGAAGCTCAGGCAAACGCATTTGTGGTAAACCTAGAAGTTCCACTCTTCATTCATTTGCAATGCTGCTCTGTAAACACACCAGGATCACTTTATTTAGTGTCACACCAATTAATAATGCAGAGATCTTTACACAGGCAGGTGGAGAAAAACTGTCCTGAGTGATTTTATTACTACAGTGTATACACAAAGTCAAAGGGACTGAGAGTCTCATTACAAATGATGTGGAGTTTAATGGAAATACAGAGTCCAGTAGCTGAGCTGCTACACCACATAACGTTCCTACACCACACAACGAAGCAATTCAGGCAATCTTTCTAACTATCCTTTGAAGTGTTATGGTCAAACTACCTACAACACTCATCTACCACACAGCTACAGCAAACACTTAAAGACCAATCTAAGGTCCTTTCTTTTCTTCTTGTAACCTCCTTCATCTTCACGAACCTCCTCCGAATTTTTTAAAAATAAAAAACAGAGTCAAGATCATTGAAGAGCCTTGACATATGAGGGGGTTTTAAAATGTTCGTGGGAAAATTTCATTATCTTTTAACTCCAACTTTAAAATAAAAAAATTACTAAATATTTGCTTCTGATCGTATATTTAGAATGCTCTTTTAGCTTGTCAGCAGATTAGATAATTCAACATTGGATACTACAAAATAGATAAAAATAAGCCTATAAGCTTTGACCTTATATTCTTTTTCTCCAAAAATCAAATTCCAGGAAAATAGTAAACTTTTCAGACTTTCAAAACCCAAAGATAATTAAAATTCCTTTTCATAATATCCAGTATTAACAATGCTGTCCATGGAGCCTTCCTGTGTGGTGAAACAGGGAATATAAATTCCTACACTCTTTCAGAAGATTAGTAGACAATACACTTAAAATGCAAACTCAGTTTGCTTCAGCAATCTGACTGCTAGAAATTTACCATATGCATATACTCTATGGAGTCCTGGTGTGGTGCTGTGGGTGCTGATGGCAAAGTCAGTTTGAGCCACAAGGTCAGTGGTTCAAGCTCACAAACTGCTCCTTGGATACCCTATAGAAGATCGCCATGGGTCGGAACGGACTCAATGGCATTTAACAATTAACAACAACAACTCTGAGTCAGAATGTAATCCACTCAATGACACTTAACAACAATAACAAAATATACTTTGCGGGACTTCTGGTGTGGCACCGTAGGATCTGTACCAGATTTAGAACCACAAGGTCAGGTGGGCAGTTCAAACTCACCAAATGTGCTTCAAAATCCTACATAGGGTCACTTTTGACCAATTGAAACCGATTCACTGCCATTTAACAAAAGTCCTGGTGTGATGCTATGGTTTAATGTGTGGTACTGCCAAGTCAGTTTGCACTACAAGGCCGGCAGTTCAAGCTTACCAGCCACTCCTTGGAAACACTATACAGGGTCACTATGGGTCAGAACTAACTCGATGGTACTGAACAACACTGATACACTATTATTGGTGTGTGTACCTTAGAGACAGAATTCACTCAAACTCATCCTAGAGGCAGGGTAGAACTAACTATGGGGTTTCCACGGCTGTAATCTTTACAGAGGAGTCCTGGTGAGGTGCTGTGAACTAATGTGTAGGACTGAAAAGTCGTTTGAACTGCAAGGTCAGTGGTTCAAGCTCACCAGCTTCTATGGGTCAGAATTGACTCGACAGGACTTAAAAACAACAAAAATCTTTACAGAAGCTGATCACCATTCCAGGCTGCAGAGCAGCTAAGGGGCTCAAACCACCAAACTTTCCATTAGTAGCAAAGTGAACTTTGTGGATTATTCATTAGTAGATTAAAATAAACATAAAAGGATGTTCGTTTTAAGATTGTTTATATAAAAAAAAAACTAGAAGAATCAAAATTGCCATCAGATATCCTCAAGGGAAATTATCAACATTGAGCTGGAAAAGTAATCTGCACACTGTGGGTAATGCGCTGGACTGCAAAGTTGATTTGAACCACAAGGTCAGCGGTTCAAGCTCACCAGCTGCTCCTCAGAAACCCTATACAGAGTTGTTATGAGTCAGAAACGACTCCACGGTACTTAACAACACAACAACAACAATTAAAGACGAGCAGTCCTAGTGTGGTGCTGTAGGATAAGCACTGAACGAAGGGTCGGTTTGAACCATAAGGTCAGCGGTTCAAACTCATCAGCCACTCCTCAGAAACCCTATACAGGGTCGCTATGAGTCTGAACAGACTAGAAGGCAGTTAACAATAACAACAATTAAAGAAGAATAAAACAGGTCTCTATCTGCAAAGGAGGAGAAACCTCCAGGATATGTTAGGAAATAAAAACAAGGTGCATGTGTCTATGCTGCTGGATGCCATAGAGTTAATTTTAATTCAGAATGATCTCATTTGATATAGAATTGTCCCATAAGGTTTTCTTGGCTGTAATTTTCACCTATGTATATCACCAGGCCTTTTTCTTGCAGGGCTGTGGGTGGGTTCAAACTGCTGACCTTTTGGTTAGTAATCCAATACTTTAACCGCTGCTCTACAGGGCTCCTATACGTTTTTATTGTTACTGCATTAACAAGAACAACTTTATGTAGTATTTTCTACATGGTCTGGGAAGCAGTCACTTGTTCCCCATGGGGTTGTAAAATGAGTATCTTTTCCCAGCCCTAACAGGGCAAGCCATAGATCCTACTAAGTGAGTATGCATGGTCCCAGGAGCTTTCATGGGTAACTAAAACCCACATACATTCACCTCTTCTGCATGGTCTTGATGTACAAATGAAGAAAATTTTTCTTTTCTTTCCCTATTTTAGATTTGCACAGTCCATCTCTGAAAAGCCAACTTGAAAGATGGTGAGTATCATTTGGTCATGACAAAGGATTCCAAAGAAAAATCAGAGTGCTTCCCCAAAGTTACTTACTACATAATTACATTATTGTCAAAACAAAACAAAAAAACCTCAGTCAATAGATGTTGCTGTTGTTGTTAAGTGCCGTCGAGTCGGTTCCGACCCATAGCGACCCTGTACAGGGTTTCCGAGGGTGTAAATCCTTAGATAGTGCTTGTCAATCTTCTCTGTTATATAAGAACCAGAAAGATAAACAAATCATCCAAGAGTCTTTCTTTCCCAACATAGAATCTTAGGTTGGCCTATCTCAAAATACTAAATTCTTTTAAATAAATGTGTTTCCACAGAAAAATAGTAGTATGTTTATGAAGTGAAATCTATGTTCACATTTTCTAGTGCTGAAGATCTTATAGTGCATTTTAACTTTGTATCACATATATTCCATTAAAGAAATATCTTCTGCAACGCCATGGGTGGGGAGGGAAGGGAAAGCAAAAAGAAAAATGACTGAGAATCATGTTTCTCTATTTTTCTTATAATATGACTCTGAAATTTTAAGGTAGGAAGCTACTTGCTATGCATCAAGTGACCTTTCCAAATTATATAGAAACAATACTCATTGTATTTTTGGAGTCCCAGAGTGGTACAAATGATTAACAATCTTAGCTGCTAACTAGCAAGGTTGGAAGTTCATATTCATCCAGAGGTTACCTTGGAAGAAAGGCTTGGCAATCTGCCACTGGAATATCAGCTATTGTAAACCCACGGAGCACAGTTCTCCTCTGATAGACACGGGGTCATTATGAGTCAAAATTGACTCAACAGCAATTGGTTTACAGTATTATTCCTTTGTTGTTTGTGTAGTCACTTGTTCACTTATAGATATTTTTTGTCTTTATGGGTATGGCACTGCAGCATAAGCATTAGACTGCTAACCACAAAGTCAGCAGTTCAAACTCACCAACCGCTCCTTGGAAACCTTATACACAGTTGCTCTGAATCAGAACCAACGCTAAAGCACTAAAAACAATGGATATAGAAAACAAGGTCAAATACTTATGTGAAAAAATCTAGTATCTACTTAGGTGAAAATTTAATCCATTAAAATGGATTTTAAATAAGCACTTTAACAACAAAAAAAGTTATTTCATTTTTGTTTAGGAATATCAAAAATAATTAGTGAAATGAACAAACTACAGCCTGGTGCACTGAGCTGTCTGTGGTACTGAAAAAGAAAGAAAGAAAGAAAGAAAGAACACTAAAGCTAAAATTTACTGAGTTGGGTTCTTACAAAGTCTCCCTATCACACTACTTTAATTCAAACACTTCTGTCCATGACTCATCTGAATGATCTTATTTTGCCAAAGTGTTTATAAACATTTTATAAAAGGTCATACTGACTTGCTTTCCATGGTTCTCCATGGAAATGTCAGGGCCTCTTCAAGCTTCATTAAGCAATTGTGGTGGACAGAGAGCTAGAACATTGGCTATAGCATTTACTTTCCCTGAATGTAGTGAATATTGGATACTCAGCCTAGCTAGCTCTCACTATTCAATCAGCACACCAACAGGCTAAAAATGAAGAGAAAAACTGTCATTTTAGATGGCAGACTATATTCAAGGGCATATGCTCTAAATGGCAGCCTGGCCCCTGCCTATAACTCAACACCTACAAATAGATTTGGAATTATTTACAATAAGAGGAAACATATATATTAGCTTAAAACTTATTTAAAAAGGAAATAAAGCTACAGCAATGACATCATTAAGTAAAAAAGGCAATAATTCATCATTTGCCATGAAAAGATACACTTGGCTTCACTGAGTTTCAGAGTTAAGTATTTGGGTAACACCAATGTCTCTATTCTTTGGATAAATTAGAACATTCCTAATTTTCTGACTTCTAACTTAGGGGCTCCACATTTTTTTTTTTTTTTTTTTTTTTTTTCCCATTTTAAATAATAAAATTCTCATCTGAGATGAAAATTTAAAGCTCTGACTTGAGGAATAAATATTTCTAGATAAAACAGTGAATATATAAAATAAGGAGTGCTGCTGTGGTGATGTGGTCATGCACTGCACTGTGAAATTGGTTTGAAGCATAAGGTCAGCAGTTTGAGCTCACTCGTCGCTGCTTGGAAACCTGCTACAGGGTCACTATGGGTCAGAACCAACTTGACGGCACTCAGTAACAACAACAACATATAAAACAAAAACTACATCCAGAACAACCAAAATATTTTACTCAGTCCTCTGTTTTGAAATTATCTTAGGTTTGGTGGGTTTAACAGAAATCATGTATAATTTTAAGTAATTACAATTGAGAAAAAACAAAAGCAAATCTAACATTTAGTGTTTTTATACTGCCAGTAATAGAGTATCATGGTGCTGGTCAGCTCATATCTTACTTTTTGCCCCCCAAATTATACCAATTCTCATTAACATATCTATGCATTTATGTAACCCTGAATATTAGACAATGAGTAGGAATTTTTTCAAGTATGAAATTACCTATGAAAACATTATTTCTTAATTTGGTTATACATTTCTATAAGTTTAAATATGGTATAAAATTGTTTGGGTTGCATAATTAACATTTTACTATGTGTCATTTCAAAAACTTCCCAGTTCTTAAAAAGCCAATGTTTTCAAGAAGACACTTGTTCTTAGTATTAATACCAGCAATGAATTCCTCCATAAATGTTTGTTCAGGAGTGTGCTTCTCAGAAGAAACAAAGGATAATAAGAAAGTTGATATTTAATTAAAAATAAATAAAACAGCAAGTTCTTTTAGTCCATTGTTGTTGTTAAGTGCTGTCAAGTCGATTCCGACCCATAGCGACCCTGTATAGGGTTTTCAAGGAGCAGCTGGTGAGCTTGAACCACCGAACTTGCAGACCAAATGACTTTGCAGTCTGACACATTAGCCCACAACGCCACACCAGGGCTCCATAGTGGATTAAAAAAATTCTGGTGTTTTTAAGCTAAGTTCATACTTTAAAGTGTACATAAAGAATAATTTAGAACACTCTTTTAAATTTAACCACATACCAAGAATTGCCTATCTTTCATGGCTTTTGGCAAGTGATAGCAGAGTACAGCAGGGAGCTTTTGGGTGGAGCTGGGATAGGCTCTGTTCCCTGCTCTCTGCTCAGCCCTGTCTCCTTGCATGATTTCAGCAAGCTACTCGCTGCTTTGACTTCAGTTTCTGAAACTATAAGCAGAGTGTAAGGACAAAAAGACCTATTTTGTTTCTTCTAGTTCTAATTGTCTACTGTTAAAGTCAAAATGCAAAGATATACTCACACAACATTTGTTATAATCTATTATCGCTGTAAAAGGTTTGAAGGACTCTCAAAAGTCCCAGATAGTGATCTACTGACAAACCTATGTGAATTATTAAAAGAAAAATAATGTGTTTGCCAGCTTTCACAGTATAGTGTGATTACATATCTCTGAATATTACCATGTTTTCTTAATTTAAACCCCTATTCCATTTCTTCAAAAACATGCTGTCCAAAATTTTTGCAAATTTGGAAGCAAGATGGAGTAATTGCTTCTTCCTCATTTGGGGCCATGCACATCCTTATTTTTCTTTGGAAAATAACTAAAATTGGGCTTCTTCCATATTTAATAGGTGCTGGTTAATTAATAATTTATTTTTAGATTAATTTAATATATAACCAGCACTAAATTATTTAGATGGCAAGTCTGAAATTCAAAGGCAACTCCTAAAGGAAGGTAGGCTAAATTTGAGGGTTTCATTATCCCCCTAAATGTCTAGCAACTGCTCTGAAAGAATCAGGAAATAAATACATGAGCAAGTTCTAAGTAGAAAAATCTCTGTATCTCTGGCTTTTTAAGACTCTAGTTATTATTAATTTACAAACCTTAATATTCCATTTACTGAAGGCTATAGCAAAGTGAAGCTAACAAGATGGTTCAAGAATTTCATACAGAGAACAATGATGCTGTTGGTAGCAGCCAAGTCTAATAGCTCCTAGCATCATTTAAAGAAAATAAGCATTTTCTTAACAAGAAAGCTCCTAAGGATAGTGACCTTTGCTATTAAATGACATTTTAAAAGACAATTTAATGATGCAGCTAAGAATCTTTTATGCCAAAATGTGTATTCTTAGCGTACAGTACAATTTTTTTAGTTATGGGAGATGCAGGGAAGGGTTAGGATTTTCTCATGGCTAATTTATTTAAATGAATAACACTATTAATCTTTTTTGTTTTATTTTTTAATCTATAGAGTCCTGATGGAGCTCTGATAGCACAGTGGTTATGAATTAGGCTACGAACTGCAAGGTCAGCAGTTCGAAACTACCAGCTGTTCCTGGGGAGAAAGATGAGGTTCTCTGCTCCCGTAAAGATTTATAGCCTCGGAAACCCTGTACAGGGTCGCTATGAGTCAAAACCGACTCCACGGTGGGGAGCCACCACCACCATAAAGTCCTGGTGTAGTGCTGTGGGTTAATGTGCAGGACTGGAAAGTTGGTTTGAATGGCAAGGTTGACAGTTCAAGTTCACCAATCGCTATGGCTCGGAATCAACTCCACAGCCCTTAACAATAACAACAATGCTACATTATAGAAAAATATATTGTTGTTAGTGCTGTCAAGTTGGTTCTGATTCAAAGTACCCTGTATAGGGTTTCAGAGGAACGAATGGTGAACTTGAACCACCGACAGTATGTTTCAAACTGACCTTGCAATCCAGCGTATTAACACACAGCCCCACACCAAAAAAATGTATAGGGACACAATTTATCCTACATACTTATCCTACAGATTAAGGTTAGTGCTAGCTTGATTTAAGGAAAACAAATGGCGTAATTGGTTTGGAGAAGTGTACCGCTAGGGTCCAATGCATCTGTATTCCTCAGCATTTGTACCCTAAGTATAAGAGTTTAACAAAAAACATCCCAGTAACTAATGTAAATTTACATGCTACATTGTTTTAACTTCTTGAAAGAGACTGTAAATTTGCTACCATAAAATACAGCGTGTATCTTGTGTAACCTCAAGCCAAGGGCACAAGAGCTTGGAAAACGTGCCTGCTGCCTCGCGCTTCTTCAGGCTGGCTGCATAGCTGTGGGTCATTCCTTAACAGCAGAATCTAAGTTACCTGTATTTCCCTGGCGTGGTACACGATGATCAGACCGAGCAGGATGATCGTGGAGAGACTGATAAGGCATTTCAGAGCTAAGGAATACAGCGACGCCTGCAACACAGATATGAAGCACTTTTAAGAAAGACACCAAGTATTTCTTAATCCCTTTCTAGGGTCAGTAAGTCTCACCGCAAGTGGACCCAAGATCAGGGCAGGGGCCTGGGGAGCCCCTGACTTGGCTCTGTCATCCACCAGATCACCTGGCCTCTCAGAAGAGAGGAGGGAAGGCTGGGAAAGCACACAGCCCCATGGCTAGGGCGCCAAGGTGGACGAAAGCGAGGTTGTGAAACCTGAGAGGAAAGTTACTCCTGAGTTTTAAGCGCTGCTGATTGACAGGGGCCTCATAATTCCGAGCAAAAGTGGAGGAATGGAGCTTTCTTTTCCAACTGAACCTCCTGAACATTTATCAAACACACCAGGATAAGCCGGGCATCCTTTATTGCCTGGATAACTTTGTCAGGCAAGAAGGCTTCTTTTCTGGAGTTGCCTCACTGACTTGCGGTGCATGACGGAGCGCGATGCCCGCTATCTCTGCGGGTACCCCTGACTGTCCAGGGGAGGCTCCAGGCAGGCAGGCAGAGAGGTTACCACCAGTGCCCATCTCAACCAACCCGCTCAGGGTTCTGCGACCCTGGAAAGGTGGGCTCGGGTTTGAGATCGTACCTTGTCGTATGCGCCCCACGACAGCTCAGTTTCGATGACCATGACCACGATGCCGAACATGCCGAAGATAAGCGCGTAGTCACTGAGCCTCTTGCGCTTCTCGAACAGGGCTCTCCGGTGGCCCAATTTGTAACCGATGTTCTGGTTCTTCTTTTTGCTGGACTTGGTGCCACTGCTGCTGCCGTGCCCGCTGCCTCCGCCGCCGCCACCTCCTCCAGTGCTGCCGCCGCCGCCACCGCCACCGCCGCCGGCTCCGTAGAGCGCCAGGTTGTTGGAGTTGTTGTGCTCCGGCTTAGACACCACAATCTCTGGGGCTGAGGATGAGGCAGCAGCAGCAGCAACTGCAGACGGGGAGGACCCACCGACACCTCCCCCGACAGATGCAGGGGGTTGCAGGGGCTGCGCCTCTGAGTCCATCTCGTGCAGGTTCCTGCGGGATGCGCTCAAGTTGCTGAGCGGCCGCATGACGCCCCCGTTGTACCTGCAGCTGCTCATGGCTATTTCAGTGAAGGGGTTGCTTTCGCGGCGCGCCTGGGACTGGTGGTGCTGGTGGTGCGCCGGGTGTGGGTGGTGGTGGTGGTGGTGGTGCGAGAGCGGGGGCCCAGAGCCCAGGCTACGGAGGCTTCCTGTAGGACTGGCGGCGGGCTGCAGGCTGTGGCACTGGTGGTACTGGGAGGCGGACGCGGGCTGCTGCGCGTATTGCTGCCTGAGCGCACTGGCATGGCTGGACGGCGTCAGCTCGCTCACATTGAGCTGGCTGCCCCGGCGCGAGGAGCAGCAGCAGCAGCACGATGAGCCAGAGAGTGGCGAAGAAGTGCGAGTCCGGAAGGCGCCGCCGGGCGAGGAGGTGCGGAGCAGCAAGGACAGGTTATCCCCCGCCCCCGCCGCTGGGGCACCGGAGGAGGCGCAGCTGTTGCACCGGAGGCATGGGCTGCTCCCACTACTGCCAGGCTGCTGGTGCGCGAGGTGCGGGTGGTGGTGCTGGTGAGGGAGGGGCGCGAAGGGCGGACACGGCTTGTCTTGGCTCTGTTGCTGCTGCTGGCAATGCAGGTGTGAGGAGCGCAGCGGTGGCGGCTGCTGCTCTGGAAAGAAGCCGCGCTGGAACTGCAATGGGGTTTCCATGTCAGGGCTGTTAAAGCTGCAGGAAGACCAGGCGGTGGTGCACCCTGCGCAATGCGTTATGGTCGGGAGCGGGGACTCCTGCTGCTGGTGTGAGGAAGGGCCCATGCCGGCTCCGGTAGAATCCAGGCGGCGAGTCGGATTGGTTGGGCGCACCAAAACAATGGGCATGACATCACCTGCGGGGACAGAGACTGAGTTTGCGGCGCGCGAGGCTTAGGGGAGCGTGTGTGAAAGAAAGATGGGGAGGGGGAAATCTGCAGGATGAAAATCCCGAGGGTGCGGGCCAGGACCCTGAGAGAGCAAGGGTGCGGGCTCCACCTGCTGACAAGTACAACCCCAGATCACTACTGGTTACGGGGAGTCTCCAGGCAATACAACGGACAGTATTGGAGAAAGGTGAGGGGCGCCCCTCCCCCCCTCACACACATACACTTGTGCCAGACATGCATCCTGGATCACCTGTGCCGGGTACTGCAGCACATCGGGATACCTGGCCTTGTGTCAGACGAGGGGACAGTGCGGAACCAGATCCACTTCACCCATATCTACGCTTAGTAAAGCTGCAAATCAGCAGCCCTCTGTGAGCCCCACGCCCACCTCTCCTTTGCAGTCTGTCTGAGAGTGGGCTGCAAGCTTCCTGCCAAGTAGCTGCAGGAGTTTTAGGGGTTAAAAGTTTGATCAATGGCTACCCTAGCATAGTAGGGCTGGGGAAATCCCCCGTAACCTGAACCCTAGTTTGGCAGCTACAGGATTAGAGGGAGCCCTGCTCCTGATTTCCCCCTCCAGCCAGGTTTAGGGTACCCGGTTCTGGCTGCCTGAGGGGCGCTTTCCCTTGATTGCTTTGCAGCACGAAGAGGGTTAACAGCCTGAGCACTCGGCCAGGGGAGGGTGGGGGCGGGGACGGAGGAGGGGATCCCCGCCATCCGCAGGAGGAGCCGGAGCGGGCTTCCCCGGTCCCCCAGGCGGGGGCGGAGGGCTTTCCCTGCTGCCTCCTGCTCACATTTGCGCCTTCTGCGGAACATGAAGGGCTTGCGCCCTTGGCTGCCAGGTTTTAGGCTTCTGTGCGCCAGCCCTCCTGCCTTCAGAGTAGGTCTGTCCGCTGGTTTCCTTGGCCGTGGAGAGGCAGTGCACTCGAGGATCTGGGGGCTGCTTAGCGCCCCCCGGCAGTCAGCTCCTCTTCTGTTCTTCCTCCTCTCCACCTGCAGCAGGGATACAAAGCACTAGAGAGTCACAAACGTGCAAAAACTGACCATCATCTTTGCCAAGCCCTGGCTGGCGAAGCTGGGAGAGAGACCTGGCCTGGCTCAGGTTGATTCCCATGGGTAGTCACAATTTGACTGGGAAATTTTTAATAATGTTAATTCAGACTGAGTAATCCATGTCTGGGAACAGTGCTGGAGTTCACCCGTAGTTAGGTATAATAATAATAATTAATTATTGACTTATTCACTAATAAACCAATAAAAATTTGATTTTATATTTCACAAATTTCCAATGATGTGTTTTTCTATTAGGCTATATACCACCACAAAGCAGTAGGGGACCCTTTCAAGTGTTCTTTGTTACTGTTCCATCTTAAATCTTTATCATGTGTATTTCTTTGTTAAGTGAAATTCCATTCTCCCCAAAACAGGATGAAATTGATCAGCTGAATATTTATTTACATTTTATTGATTTTGAAGCATTATTTTTTGTGATACAGATTACTATAATAGCTTACTTAAAGAAATTAAAGTGAAAAAGGATCACCTTCATTAGTTAATTGGAATTCTCGACTGGATCCAATTTCTTGATACTCTACTCTGCTGATGCCCTAAAGTTGCCTGTTACTTGCTAGTAAGAGA
>NW_006408661.1:7471348-7476196 GCF_000296735.1 Chrysochloris asiatica
AGAGAGAGAGAGAGAGAGAGAGAGAGAGAGTGTGTGTGTGTGTGTGTGTGTGTGTGTGTGCGTTTTCATAGCAACCCTGTATAGGATTTCCGAGAAGCGGCTGGTGAGTTTGAACCGCCAACTTTGCAGTTCAAACCAACCTTGAGGTTTAGTGTTGATCCTACAGCGCCACAGCAGGATATGTCTGTGCGTTGTTGGTGGTAGCTGTGTGCTGTGGAGGCGGCTCAACTCATAGCAAGTCTGAATAGGTTGTAAATCTTGACGGAAGTAGAAAGTTTCATCTTTCTCCCACAGAATGGCTGGTGGTTTTGAACTGTTGACCTCAAGGTTAGCAGCCTGACTCGTAATCACTATGGTACCAGAGCTCTTTGGTGGTGGTAGTGTGCCATGGAGTCGGTTCCGACTCATAGCGACCCTGTACAGGGTTTCCGAGGCTGTAAATCTTTATGGGAGCAGAACGCCTCATCTTTCTCCTGCGGAACAGCTGACAGTTTCGAACTGCTGAACTTAAGGTTCGTAACTCGAATAGTAACCACTACGCTACCAGAGCTCCTTAGTATGAGCTTAATTGCACAGCTGTTGTTGTTAAGTACCATCAAGTCGATTCCAACTCTGTACAGGGTTTCAGAGGAGCAGCTGGTGGGTTTGAACTGCAGACCTTGTGGTCCACAATCCAGTGCTGATCCTACAGCACCACCCCGGGAATCTTATTTTAGTAGTGCCTTTAATTTGCCTAGTGCAATACTACTGTAGAAACAAAAGTGTTTACTGAGCTATATGGCAATGCTACAAGGAGCTCCCAGGCTCTCAAAGTGTATATGAAAAGGGTGAGTTATACAAGGGATAGAAGGAATGGAAATTTGGTCCATGTCATGACCAGAACTCTAAAATTTAGCTTAACTGCTTCATAAAACAAAGGCTCATAAAACAATTTAATAAATGCAAAAACACTCTTATGGAGAGGAGGAGATCAAGTCCATGTGAGACATTTGTTATATTATTATTGAGAAATCAACTTATTACACACACTCAAAAACCATCTTGTTGATAGATGCCCTGCAATTTGGGGGTATGGTAATCTATTCTGAGATGTAAAACTAAGATGCCTCAACAACTTTGTCCTTATTTTTTTACTCAGAATCACCGTCACTTCATTGTTCAGATCAGCTTGCACAATTGGATTTTGAAAAAATACATCAAAAAAGTTCTTCTCATTATTTCTCTTTTCCATATAAATGTAAGATGAATAACAAATTTAATCTTATATATAAACTTTAAAAATATGTACATCACAAGTTTGCTTTTTGTAAGATACAGAGCCACAAAGGTAATATTCTTCCATATTGAAGGGTTTTGCACATGGTTGTTAAGTGCCGTCGAGTCAATTGACTGAGCTATGTTGTGTAGGGTTTCTGAGGAAAAGCTGGTGGGTTTGAACCGCTGACCTCACAGTTAGCAGTCCAGTGCTTATACTTCAGCGCCACATCAGAACTCCACATAGTTGGTAGTTATTCATATTTGTGAGAGTATGGGGGGAAGGAAAGAGGGTGGGGATGAATAAAAGATTGAAAGAAATTATACAAAACAAAGGCAAGGAACCTCTTGTGATAAGCTTTTAGAAAATTGCATTTGCATGGTGTTGCACTGTGGGTTAATGAGCCAAACTGCAAAGCCTTTGAACTGCAAGGTTGGTGGTTCAAGCTCACCAACTGCTCCTCAGAAACCCTATACAGGGTTGCTATAGGTTGGAACCAACTCGATGGCACTTAACAACAACAACAAACTTTCATTAAGGCAAAATGAACGCTGGAATTTCCCACATTTAACACCAGAGGTCATACTCATCCACAAAATGCATTTCAAATCTAGTCAATTTAATATATTTTATTCCTAGCATAATTTAAAAATATAAATACTACTGTTTTTTTCTTCTAGGCCAAAGCAATTGCTCTCCCATATATACATGTTTTTTTTGGTTTTGTTTTCCATGCTTGCAAACATGCAAATGCACATAACACTCCCACCTACAAACTCACATAAATCTTAGAAGAATGGTTTTCCCAGACCACAGGGACCTGGGGAAAAGGTTCAGATTTTTTGTATTTTAACTCCTCATTTCAGAATTAAGTATGCCACTGTTTATAATTATCTTTTTTAAGGAATTACCTGCCTTTGCACCCTCTCTCTTTGTTGTTGCATAAAAAGCTAGAGTCTCATGTGCTTGGGTAGTTTTGGTATATTTCAAAAGCAGTGAAATCAAGTGAGACAGGTCCATGACATTGGTTTCCCACAATGCCTATAAAATAAATGCTTTTCTGAGAGTTACTCTTTTTATTCACTCAGATGAGTAAGTTATTTGGTGTTAACACACACAGATGTCATGAGACACAACCTCTCTGAACTGTGTTTCTTTAGCCATTGAAACAAGTGAGGAATCAGGATGATATCAGAGCTGTTTTCCTACTACATAAACAAAGTTTCCCAAGACATAGCAATTAAAAGATCACAGTAACACCATTATTCTCAAATCACATATTAACCTAACTACATAAGAAATACATATTTGAAGAAAACATTAATCATTACATATATTATAATTATACATTATGACTTAAATAAGAAGACTTGAAAGAGCTTATTGTTGACAGTCTTGTGAGTTTTTCACAGCTCTATTATTCAAGAACTAATGATCACATTGGGCATATCCATGAACTTCATTAACTTTTTACTGTTTTTCTGCTCGCATTCTTTTCTCTTACTATTACTCAGCTAATTAGCATATCTACAAAAATCTCAGCAAAAAAGAGGTGGAACTTATATTAAGTTTGTTCATAGAACTGATCTTGAGCTACATAATTAAATATGTAAACAGACTTTGATTACTCACTGTGATTATTGACTATGATAAATCTTTTGAAAGTGGTCTATGGATTTCATGAACAAATACCTTGGCAGCTAGAAACATACATCCAAGTGTAGAAAGTAATAAAAAACAGTCATAAAGGGCAATGCATTCTAGTTTAGAAAGCACTGTCACGTGTGTTATATTATTTACTTGTGGAAAGCACTAAAGGTTTTATTATTGTCTCTATTTTAAACATCAGGGTGATGTCTGAGACGCAATGCCAGGACTACGCAAGATCACATGGCTAGGGAGCAACAGAGGAGATCAGACATCGGTCTTCTGTGTCTTCTCTTTATCACTAGATGATAATCTATTGACCCATATATGATGCCAGGCCTATACTTCAATAGTGAAGAGAGGAATGAGCAGTGGTAACAATCAGAACCAGTTACTGCCTTGTAAATGGCCTCATGGATATTTTCTTACTAGCTTATTTGAGCTTCACTGACTTCATTTGATCAACAGAATAATCTATGAGGGTGCAAATGCAAAGGGATATGAAATGGCAGCGCTGTGTGCCTGCAGGTCCAAGATGCCTAAGAAACAGTATACAAAAAAAAAAAAAAAACCCAGACCCTGGTATATTTAACCTATGTCACTGCCAGTTTGTGTGTGTCTTATTTTTTGGCATATCTACAGTAAAGTTAGAAGATCAATTAAGACAATTTATTGGTACTAGGAAAGGACATTTTGTCTTTTTATATAATAAGAGAAAATTTTCAGGCTCAAGCACCTTGACCTGCAGTTCAGAGGAGCTTGTCTGCAGTCCTGCAGTGACTCAGCTCCTCTATAGCATAGGTGGCTTCTCATTTTTTCTCCCTTTATGCAACAGTGTGAACAAACCAGCAAAGGGAAACAGGATTATATAACACAAGGAGAGAGAAACTAGTATTCCTCATACCTGAGGTAAAGATTCATGTTCAGCTAAAGAGGAGCCCTGGTGTGGCACTGAACGATAAGCACTGGAATGCAAGGTTGCTTTAAATCATGAGGTGGGCCGTTCAAACTCACCAGCTGCTCCTCAGACACCCTATATGGGGTCGCTATGAGAACTGACTTGCTGGCACTTAACAACGACAACAAAAAGTGTGATCAAAGATATTTTAAACCAGACCTATGTATTAAAATAAAAGCTTCCACTTGTGACTCCAAGTATTGTATGCCTGATCAGAATTAAAACATGAGGAAACTTCAAAAGTCTGTTGAATGTCAACCATTCCCCCCACCCCACCCCCTTACAGGGTTATGGCACATGATGCATTAGCACTTTTTTCTCTTTTCCTGAGCACCTAAACCCAATGTCATCAAATTGGTTTTGAATCATAGGGAACTTTTAGGGCAGAGTAGAACTGATGCAGTTTCTTGTGTGCGATTCTTAGGTACCCTCTATGCAGTACTTGGAGTCCTGGTGTGGTGCTGTGAGTTAATGCACCAAACTGCAAAGCCATTTGAAATACAAGGTCGGTGGTTCAAACTCACCAGCTACTCCTCAGAAACCCTATACAGGGTTACTATGGGACAGAACTGACTCGACGGCACTTAACAACAACAATACAGTACCAACTCATAGTGACCTTTTGCAAAATAGAACAATCAACAGATGGTGCTGGCAGAACTGGAAAGCAATATCCAAAGGATTCAAGCAAGACCTTTACCTCATGCCATATACTAAAACCAACTCAGCATGGATTAAATACCTAAATGTGAATCCCAGAATTATAAAAACCATCAATGAAAAATAGAGACAAATGTGAGGGCTCTAATACAGTGCACACACAGACTACCAAACATTGTGAAAATTACACAAACAAAAGTAGACAAAATAGATGATTGGGACATACTAAAAGTTAAAAACTTATGTGCATCAAAAGACGTCACCAAAAGAGTACAAAGGGAACCCACAGAATGGGAAAAAATCTTTTGCAACGACTCATCAGACAAGG
>NW_006408661.1:7497514-7505641 GCF_000296735.1 Chrysochloris asiatica
TGGCCTTGTTTTCACTGATGATATGGAGGTCTTCCATCTTCTCGTTCCGCAAATATAGTCAATTTGATTTCTATGTATTCTATCTGGCAAGGTCTTTGTGTGTAGTCATCTCTTACGCTGTCTAAAGAAAGTATTTGAAATGAACAAATCATTGGTTTTGCAGAATTCTATCATGCGTTCTCCAGCATCATTTCTATCACCAAGGGCATATTTTCCAACTACTGATCCCAAGCTTTGCATTCCAATCACCAATAATGAATAATACATCTTAATTGCATGTTTGGTCAATTTCAGATTGAAGAAGTTGGTAGAATTCTTCTATTTCATCCTCACTGACTTTAGTTGTTCATGCATAAATCTGAATAAAAGTGTATTAACTGAGTTTCCCTGTAGGCACATGGATATTATCTATCACAGACAGTGTTGTACCTCATGACTGATCTGGATATGTTCTTTTTGACGATGAATGCAACACCATTCCTCTTCAATTTGTTATTCCCTGCATAGTAAACCATGTGGTTGTCAGATTTAAAATGGCCAATATCAGTCAATTTCAGCTCACTAATGCCTAAGATATCAATGTTGATGTGTTCCATTTCATTTTTGACAACTTCCAATTCTCCCAGATTCATACTTTGTACATTCCATGTTCTGTTTTTCAATGGATGTTTGTAGCTGTCTCTCTTCATTTTCAGTTGTATGCCATCATCATATTAAGGTCCTGCAGGCTTTTTTCCCACGAGCTTTACTCCATTCGTGTTATCACGGTCAACTCTACATTGAGGAGGCAGCTCTTCCCAATCACATTTTGAGTGCCTTTTTTTGAGGGGCTCATTTTCCGGCACTATATCTGACAGTGTTTCTCTGATATTCATAAGGTTTTCAGTGACTAAAGATTCGGAAGTATTTTGTCACTCTTTCTTCCTAGTCTGTTTTTATCTGGAATCTCATCTGAAACCTTTCCACAGTGGGTGACCCTGCTGGTTATGTAAAATACCAGTGGCATAGCTTTCAGAATCATAGAAACTCACAAGCCACCACAGTATGACAAACTGACAGACAGGTGATGGCCGTTTGGTTTTAAGTGGAAACTGTCACTTTAAATTTTGAGGAGATCTGTGCGCCTGCATAGTAGAACCCTATGTAGGGTAGGGTTTGGTGTCCATTCGCTCAGGCATCCCCTCTAGTCACCAGAATGGAGGCACACAGTCAGCGAGAGACCAATTAACAGATACCTAAAAAAGAATGTCCACATCTGTATCTCTGAGGTTCTGTTAGGCATTCATGGCTGTTCTGTTCCTTCCTCCACTTGGTCTCTCCCAAGATGGTGGCTCCATGAATAGCTGAGCGTCTTGATTTAGACAGCAATGGACTCCTTGATTCTGCTACAAATTCCCCTAGCTATAAGGCTTCCAATCTTATAAATATTCCTTTATATGTGGTTCAGATTTCTAGCACCATCCTTTGAGCCTGATTGGTCCAGTATTCTGTGTGTTGGTGACAGAGCTCCTCACTGCACATCTACCTGATCCACCATCTTGATTGTATCAAGATGAACTCTAAGTTTGGTGGTTCAAATTTACCAGTTGCAACTCAGAAAGCCTATACAGGGTCACTATGAGTTGAAACCAACTCAATGGAAGTTAAAACAACAACAGAATGCCTCTTAGAAGCAGATATGACGAGACTTCATTGCATGTGCTTTAGACATTTTGTCAGGAAGAATCAATCTCTAGAGCAAGACATGCTGCTTGATAAAATAAAATGAGAAATAGAGCAATGAGATGGACTGACACAGTGGCTGCTCAATCATAGGAATAATTATGAGGATGGCATATGGCTAGACAGTGTTTTATTCTTGTGTACATAGCATCATTGAGTGTGAACAGACTTGAAAATACCTAACAACAACTTCTGGTTTCAGCAATCTTTTGATCATTGTCATTTGGCATGTAATCAGTTGCTTACAAATAAAGAAAATATTTGGTGTTTCAGTTTTTCATTTGGAGATTGGGGCAATTTAAATAAATTATAATTAAACAATGACCATCTGCTTAATCTTTTGACAAGTGATCATTTGAATTTCTCTTTTATAGGTGAAGTTAAATATCTGAAATGAAATAAATTGAATAGAATACATAAAACCTCCCTTTTGTGGCAACGGAGCCCTGGTAACCCTGTAGAATAAGTACTAGACTGTCAACTACAAGGAAAACAGTTTAAACCTGCTAGATGCTCTGTAGGAGAAAGATGAGGCTGTCTACTCATGTAAAGATTTAGAGCTTTCTTGTTGTTGCTGTTAACTACCATCGAGTCAGTTCCAACTCCCAGTGGTCCTATATAGGGTTTCCAAGGAGCAGTTGATGAGTTTGAATTGCTGACCTTGCTGTTAGCAGCCCAGTGTTGTTTTCCAAGACAGGTTTTTTGTTCTTCTAGCAATCCATGATACTTTTGATATTCTTCACTAACACTATAATTCAAAAGTATCAGCTCTTTTTTGGTCTTCCTCACAGATAGTTAGTAAAGATTGTTGTTGTGTGCCGAGGAGTTGGTTCCGACTTATAGCGACCCTGTACAGGGTTTCCGAGGCTGGAAATCTTTACCGGAGCAGAAAGCCTCATCTTTCTCCCACGGAACTGTTGACCTTGCGGTTCGCAGCCTGATTCGTAACCACTACGCCACCAGAGCTCTTTAGTAAAGATTGTAGTCATCCTCTATTTTGTGATCTGATGTAGTCATGCTCCACTTTTTCATAACAATGATTTTCCCATAATGACCTGGTGTTTGAACCTACCATATTCATAAGTAAAGAGTAGATATATTGTGTTTTTTATTGACAGTGTGTTTGGACTTTGAAGTTAGTCCGAAGTTCGAACACAGACTTGAGTCATGTATCCAGTAGCAAGTTTTTCAACTTGGATAAATAACTTTCTTCCTTAATGAGAAACTAATTTGCATTTTGTTTTCCCAGGCATCTCTCATTCATTTCAAGAGGAATCTAGGACTTTGAATAAAAAACTGGAACTCTCTTCATCTAGCAATGGGTAGGTAGCTAATAAACTTAACTTTGATATTTTGAAGACGAAGGTCAGAGGTTGCAAACTCAAATACAACATGAAACAAATGAACAAAGTCCTTTGGGCATAAGATAATAGGAGTGGTTGTTGTTGTTGTTGTTCTGTGCTGTGGAGTCAGTTCCAACTTATAGCAACCCTGTACAGGGTTTCTGAGGCTGTAAATCTTTACGGGAGCAGAAAGCCTCATCTTTCTCCTGCAGAACACCTGGTAGTTTCGAACTGCCGACCTTGAGGTTAGCGGCCCAATTCATAACCACTATGCTACCAGGTTATGCTAATTGAGAATTGTCTTCTCTACATAAAGGAAGCAATCAAGTTCAGTTTCAGCTGATTGTTGCCATGGCGACTATGGGCCCAGTGTTGACTGATACACTGTGTTTCTAAGAGAAGCATAACATCCAATATTTTATGTTAATTCCTCTAATTTTAAAACATAGTCAACTTTTTTTTTCCCCTTTACTTTTTTTTTAAAATGTTAAATAGAAGCTGATGGTATGGACATTTGTGCCACTCGGAGATAGTCTAATACTACCAGTTAGCAATGCTGGACAAAACCATGAGGAACTGAAACTGAAACGGCATAATCTGACAAAGCTGAACAGGTCTGTCTAGAAAAGGAAACTGGGAAGAAACCCTGCATTGTAGGTTTCTTTCTGAGTGACTAAAACCTCAATCCAGAAACCAAATCTTTTGCACTTAAGTCTATTCTGATTCCTGACATCCCCATGTGTTTCCAGGGTGTTATAGGGTTTTCAATGACCATGATATTATGGAAGTAAACTGCCAGGCCTTTCTTCTGAGGAGTCTCTGGATCATTCAAACTGCCAACTTTTTGTTGTTGTTGTTAATAGCCAACAAGCATATAGTCATTTGTACCACCTAGGGACTCCAACCAGGACACAAACCTTCCTAAATGTAGTACTTAGCAAGATCTCATTAGGAACTAGCTAAGAGAAATTTTACCAAATACTATTGTTTAGAGAACCTTTGTGATTTTCTCCTTAGTTAGGTTTGGCACATAAAGAATAGAGCCATCAGTGGAGGTGGCAATCTTTTAATAGACCAAGGGGCCTGAGTAAGAACAACAGCAATGGCTGCCAACAAGGACTGAGTACATACATTTCAGGGTGTTTCAATGGCCTGAGACCAAGGAGGTCTTTCTTCTTTCCTAAATTTCATGCTTTGCTCTTCTGGAATTTTTTCCTTTATTTTGATGGAACACATCCTTCAGTAATTTCTAGGAATGGTTGCATTAAAAATCAATAGATACTTACCTCATAACACATAAGTCAGTCACACAACCCCAGTAGATGTGTGATTTCAGGCTTCTGGAGTTGCTAATAGAGGTCAGGGACAGAGAAGTTCCAACTCTTATTTGAAGGGTTACAGCAAGAAACAATTCTGGGTTTTCCAAAGATGTTATTTCATTCTCCTAAACAGTTAAATGCACTTATAATGGCTGTCCCTGATACCTAACCTTCCATATGGTGATGGAGAATAGTAGAAAAAGCTACTATACGATATCAAAGAAGATAGACCAAGCCTTAATGCTCCATCCATTCTCTTGAGAGCTTACTTAATATTTCTAATTTTCCATATTTCCATCTAAAATGTGTGAGGACATTGTCTATATCCCTATAATGTCATGAGAATAATTGATATTTATTAACAAGTACCAAAAGGACCTTAGAACACAAGATAGACATGACCTGAAATGTTCAAACTCTTTTACATGTATAATAAGGAACATTATGTTTCCTTGTCCCTAGATAGTTTGCCTATTTAGAGATCAGTGACAGCTTAGATTTACTTTAGCATCACCTCCCTGTGCTTATTACTAATTCATAGAAGTCCTTTTAGCTCCAACCAGTTTTTAGTATTAGGATTTAAGATGGAAATAGCATTTGAATAACTTGTGTTCATCTAGCATATTGCACATGAAAAATAAAAAAGAAAGCACAATTTAAAATATAGTTGTAAAAGTACAATGTTGGCTTAAGGAACCTTAAAAACAAAACAAAACAAAAAACCTTATCATAAGAAAGTGCTGAAAAAGGTACTCAAAGTAAATAGTTGGTTGATTTTGTTTAAGGAATTGACTTTAAAGCCTTGGAGAAAAATGAAAATATAACCCGATTCTCTAGCTAGGCCAAATTAAATTCTTTGACCTTTTATTCCTAGTAACTGACTTTATCAAAGGTGAAATCCAGACTTGCATCCTTGAAGGCAAGCTGTATATTAAGCAAATGTCTAATATGTGAATTTATTTGTCACAGGAAAAAAAATAAAAATGACTTGGACAGCATTTAAGAATTCAAGCCAAGTTCTTCATGATAAAATTCAACAGAAGTCAAGGGTGATTTTTTTTTTCTTTATGAAAACAATATTGACTGTGGTCAATCACCAAGAACTGCTTGAAACTACCACAAATCAACCAGCCTTGATGTGCTCCTAAGAACTCAGACTACATTGTTAAATTTCAGACATTCATTCAAAGAAACCACTAGCTTTCCCACTGCAGAGCATGCAAATTTTCCTGATCAATTCCAGAAGAGGTCAACTTTTTACTCATGATACTGAAATAATCTGTATCCAGGTTTTCATGTTAACATGCTAGCTCTATGTTGTTGTTTTTAAGTGCCGTCAAGTCGATTCTGACTCACAGCAACCCTATATAGGGTTTCCAAGGAGCAGCTGGTGAGCTTGAACCACCGACCTTGCAGTTCAAACGATTTTGCAGTCTGACACATTAGTCCACAGTGCCACACCAGGATGCTAACTCTATAAATAATCATAAACTGCTATCTCACTATATGTAAATGTTTGCCTTTCCAACTGCATAAGACTCTTATTCGAATTTGAGATCACTGTATGAATGTTTTTCATCTCAGTGGGCTCAGATACTAGCTCAGTTACTCACACTCATATATCTGATCACCTCCTGAATTTCCTATCTCCATTCATGGCACTGGTTGCTTATAGCATAACTTTCTTTACCCCACTCTTTTACAGCATTTAATCTTTCAGCAGGTCTGGTCAATATTGTCTCTAAATCCATCTAAAATCTCTCCATGTTTGTTCCAGTGGTCATTATCTCATGCCTTGATCACTCCAAAAGCTCCTTAGTTCATTTTCTTATTTCCACTATTGCTCTCCTCATTCTACACCGAACAGAATATAAAATGTTTTATAAAACAAATCAGATCATTTTTATTCCATTTCTTAAAAACTTCCCATGGTTATCATCAAACTTAAAACAAATCCAAAATTATTTACCTTGGTTCATAACATCCTACAAGTTCTGGGCCCTGAATCTCTTCCTCTTGCTCAGAATAAAAAAAAGAGAGATTTTTGTTTGTTTTGTTTTATTCTCTTCTTCTTGCTCACCATCACTTGTCTGTCAGTTTTTCACACTGTGGTGGCTTGTGAGTTGCTGTGATTCTGGAAGATATGCCATGGGTATTTTAAATACCAACAGGGTCACCTACAGTGGCCAGGTTTCAGATGAATTTCCAGACAAAGACAGGCTAGGAAGAAGGAGAGATGAACTACTTCCAAATATCCAGTCAGTGAAAAACTCATAAATAGAAGAGAAATACTATCTGATATAGTGCCAGAAAATGAGGCCCTCAGGTTGGAAGTCACTCAAAATGCAACTGGGGGAGAGATGCCTCCTCAACATAGAGTTGACAGTGATGACACGAATGGAGTAAAGCCCTTACAACCTTCATTTGCTGATAGGGCATAACTCAAAATGAAGAGAAACAGCTGTAAATATGCATTAATAATCAGAACTTGAAATGTATAAAGTATAAAACTAGGAAAATGATAATTGTCAATAAATGAAATGGAATGCATAAACATCAATATCTTAGGCATTAGTGAGTTGCAATGGACTGGTATTAGTCATTTTGAATCTGACAACCATTGGACTATGCTAGAAAAAACAAATTGAAGAGGAATGGTATTGAATTAATCATCAAAAAAGAACATATCAAGATCTGTCATGAGATACAATGCTATCTATGATAGGATAATATCCATGCGACTACAGTGAAGACTAGTTAATACCACTATTATTCAAATGTACATACCAACCACTAAAGACAGTTAGGATGAAATAGAAGAATTCTAACACATCTTTAATCTGAAATTGATCAAGCATGCAATCAAGATATATTGATAATCACAGGCGATCGGAATGTAAAGGTTGGAAACAAAGAAAAAGGAACAGTAGTTGGAAAATACAGCCTTGGTGATACAAATGATGGTGGATATCACATGATTTAGAATTCTGCAAAATCAATGATTGTTCATCTCAAATACGTTTTTAAACAGCATACCTCACCAGCTGGACTATATAGAAATCAAATTCACTACATCTGTAGAAAGAGATGGTGGAAAAGTTCCATATTATCAGCCAAAACAAGGCCAGGGGCAGATTGTGGAGCAGATCATCAATTGCTCATAGGCAAATTCAAACTGAAGCTGAAGAAAATGAAAACAAGTCCACGGGAGACAAAATATGACTTTGAATATATCCCTCCTAAATTGGGAGAATAGATTTGATACATTAGACTAAATACCAGAAGAATTGTGGGATGGCATCAAGAACATCATACAAGAAGAAAGCAAAAGTCATTAAGAAGACAAGAAAGAAGGAAAAGATCAAAACGGATGTTAGAAGAGCCTCTGAAACTTGCTTTCCAGTGTAGAGATGCTAAAGCAAATGGAAGAAAGGAGGAGGTACAAGAGCTGAATAGAAAATTTCAAAGGTTAGCTTGAGAAGACAAAGACAAATATTACAACGAAATGTGCAAAGACCTGGAGTTAGAATACCAAAAGGGAAGAACACGCTCAGCATTTCTCAAGCTGAAGAAACTGAAGAAAAAATTGAAGCCTTGACTTTCATTACTGAAGAATTCTCTGTGCAAATTATTGAATGATGCAGAAAGCATCATAAGAAAATGGAAGGAATACACAGTAATTGTACCAAAAGGAAATGGTTGATGATCAAGATTTCAAGAGGTACCATATAATCAACAGCCAA
>NW_006408661.1:7507407-7508911 GCF_000296735.1 Chrysochloris asiatica
ATTAATGTCACCTCTGATCTCATCCAAAAATCTTAAGGTTTAAGAAACTGTCAATTCACAAATGTGGCAGTCCAGTGCATTATCCTACAGTGCCATACCAGACTACCTCCTAACAAATGTCAAATTCATTCTAGTATTAATATCATTGTACAAATTGTTTCCTTTTCACAGTAAGTATTCTCTATTATGTAGACTGTCAGATCATTGTCATTTACACCTAGGTTTGACTATTACAACCTCAAAGTGACATTCTTAAAGATCTTTCTGAATTCGCTCCCCCCCCCCACAGCCTCTAGGTCACCTCCATCTTTGACCTTTATTTGGTTTCTACATAAAGATGAACAAATTGTAATTTTGTTTACGTGTTTGTTGACTTCTTTCCATCTGTCATTCCTACTAGAATTTAAGTTTTATGAGTATCAAAACAGTATCTTATTCAGTTACTTATCTCTAGCACTTAGAACAATGGCTGCACATAAATTTCAGAGTGAATGAATGGATATATAGATCTAGTGACAAGATGACTAATGTTATTTGAGCACTCTTATGTGCTAGGAATCTTGGTTGGCACTTCAAATACATGACTCAATTCCATTTAAAAGTAAGATTGCATGCGACTGTTAGCTGCCACTGCATCATTTCTGACTCAAGACAGCCTTATGTATAATAGACCAAAACATTGCTTGGTTCTGTGCCACCTTCACCATCACTGGTATGTTTGAGCCCACTGTTTCAGCCATTGTGCCAATCCATCTCATTTAAGGTTTCCCTTGTTTTTGTTGACCTTCTACTTTACCAACCATGATGTTCTTTTCTAGCAATTTATTTTTTCCATCATATGTCCAAAACAAGCAAGCTGAAGTCTCTCTATCCTTGATTCTAAGGAGCATTCTGGTTATATGTCTTCAAAGACTGCTTTGTTCATTCTTTTTACAGTCCACAAGATATTCAATATTCTTTGTCAGCACCACAGTTAAAATGAATTAAGTCATCTTTTCCTTTCATCAATGTCCAGCTTTTGCATTCATATTAAGCAATTGAAAATACCACAGATTGAATCAGACTCACCTTAGCTATCAAAGTAACATCTTTGCTACTTAAAACTTTGTAATTTTTCCTAATGCAATATGCCATTTGATTTCTTAACTCCATTCTGCATGCATGTTGACTATCGATACAAGTAGAATAAAATTGTTGACAATTCCTTAAGTGGATTGAAAAAGATTTCAAGATTTCATAGTAATGCTTTTGAAATAAGTTAGATATTACCAGACATAGATGGCTTTAAGGACCAGATATTTATTCTTTCACACTTTAGAAGACCAGAAGTCCAAATTTAGAGTGGTGGTTCATGGGAAAAGGTCCTTGTCTTCTTTCAGCATTCGTAGCCCCAGTATTCCTTGGAAAGCTCCATATACCTTGGCATTAGTCTTTCCCAGGATCTAGGAACTTCACTGTGCGGGGATCTCAGGTCCAAAAGATGTACTCCACTCCTGTCTCTTCT
>NW_006408661.1:7510316-7511970 GCF_000296735.1 Chrysochloris asiatica
CTCACCGGCTGCTCCTTGGAAACCCTATACAGGGTGGCTATGGATCAGAATCGACTCTACAGCACTTAACAACAACATCCCTCCTTAATCCTTTTATTGGTTTATCACATCCCCACTGAGAATCTTGGCCCAATCTGCTGTTGGTATTAAGTGCTGTGAAGATGGCTCTGACTTCCTAAGGACCCTATAAAGGGTTTCCAAAGAGCGGCTGGTGAGTTTCAACCACCAATTTTGTAGTTCAAATCGACTTTGTGATCTGATCCAGTGCTATCCCACAGAGCCACACCAGAACTCCTGGCCCAGTCTAGCTGACACAAAACTTTAACTATCACAGATATCATTTGACTTTTCTGTGTTCCTGAACAGACAGATCATGCACATATCAACAAATATATGTGACTATTTCCTATGTTCTTCTTGAAGATATTTAAGGCCAGTTACTCCATTAGCTTCCAAGATATTCTTTTTTGTTGTTGTGTAATGGCAATGTCTTGTGTCTTAGGCACACAGTGTTTTTGTTAAGTACTTTAAAATCATGGTAAAAACCGGATCACTCTTATTCATGTACATAAAGATAACTATGGTCACTCTTCAGGCTTGAACAAATTCACTTCAGAATGTTTTCAAAGAGTTATCTTTCATTCATTTTCATTATAACTTTTTCAAGGAGTAAACTTGCAAGTGATATCAGGAACATGAATTGAATCAAGATTAATCTCCCCAACTAGAAAAATACTTTCCCCTCAATCCTAATCTCACTTGACCTCCTAATTCTCTTAAATTATCCATTAATCTATTTTTTTAAGTTCTTTAGTTTCTATGGCTCTGTGTGATCCTCAACCTTCACCCCTATTTCTAATCACTATGCTTATTTTCACTACTCTTTCCTCTTTTTTTGACCTCTAAAGTGTGGCACTGTAGGATAAGCCCTGGACCACAAAGTCATTTTGAATCACAAGATGGGTGGTTCAAACTAACTGGCCACTTCTTTGAAACCTTATATAGGGCCACTATAAGTTGAATCCAACTTGATGGCACTTAACAACAGCAACAAAGTTTGACAACCTATTGACTTGTGTTATATTGACTATGTAAAGGCATTCAACTGTGTAGATCATAACAAAGTATGGATAACGTTGCAAAGAATGGATATTCCAGAACACTTAATTGTGTTCATGAGCAACCTGTACATAGATAAAGAGGCAGTCATTCGAACAGACTAAGGGGATACCGAATGGTTTAAATTCAAGAAATGTGTGTGTCAGGGTTGGATCCTTTCACCATATTTATTCAGTCTGTATGCTGAGGAGCTGGATTATATAAGAAGAACAAGACATTAGGATTGGAGGAAGACTCATTAACAACATATAATATGCAGATGATACAACCTTGCTGAAAGTGAAATGGTCTTGAAGTACTTAGTGATGAAGATCAAAGATGACAGCCTTCAGTATGGATTGCGGAATGTAAAGAAAATGAAAATCCTTACAACTGGACCAAAAATAACATCATGATAAATACAAAAAGATTAAAGTTGTCAAACACTTCATTTTACTTGGCTCCACAATCAACACTCCTGGAAGCCTCAGTCAAGAAATCAAATGATGTATTACATTAGGCAAATCATCTGCAAAAGACTTCTTTAAAGTGATGA
>NW_006408661.1:7512180-7513264 GCF_000296735.1 Chrysochloris asiatica
AATTGATGCATTTGAGTTATGGTGTTGGAGGAAAATATTGAAAGTACCATGGATTTCCAAAAGAACAAACAAATATATCTTGGAAGAAGCACAGTCAGAATGCTCCTTAGAAGCGAGAATGAGATTTCATCTCTCATATTTTGGACAAGCGGTCAAGAAGGACCAATTCCTGGAGGACATTATGTTTGATAAAGTGGAGTGTCATGGAAAAGAGTAAGACTCTAAGGAGACTGACTGATATAGTTGTAGCAACAATGGACTCAAACATCACGGGACAGGTCAGTGTTGCCTTCTTTTGTACTAAAAGCTGCTATGAGTCATTGCTAATTAATTAGATGGCATCTAATGACAACAAAGATTTGCATCACTCAGTGCCAGATCATTTACTCTGCTCATTTCACATGAGCTCATTTCTGTGACTTCTCATGAAGTCTTTATCCACCTTTTTTGAAGATCTTCCCAAATCTCTCTCTACATTTTTCAGTAGCATAATTTTATTTTTGTGACTCCTAAATCAATAGGTGAGGTATTCACAATCCAAAGAGTAACATGAAAATACTTAGAACTGGGGCTTAACCAAATGAAGAGATGGATAAATATAAGGACATGACAGGGAATTTAGAAATTCTTTAAAGAGGTTTGTGAAACATCAAAGGTCAGATTATTCCCTCACTAGGTAGATAGATTTACCTATGGGAAAATTTAAAGATAAATATAGAACTGAATTAAATAAAATATATAATATTGTATTTTGTATAAAGATAAAAGTAATTTCTATATTTGATTTTTTAAATACCTGTAATATATGGAAAAACTTAGCAGTATTAGAAAATTTGTTAGATTAACCTAAAAATCAAATTCAAGATATAAAAATGATATTGTATTTGTGAGTTTAAGTTAAAAGTTATAATAAAGTTGATCTGGTATAGCACTGTGGGGTAAGCACTGGACTGCTAACTGCAAGGTCAGCAGTTCAAACCTGCCAGGCACTTCATGGATGTCCTATGTTGCTGTTGTTGTCAGATGCCATCGAGTTGGAACCGACTCATAGCGACCCCATGCACAGCAGAACGAAACAATGTCC
>NW_006408661.1:7513864-7525716 GCF_000296735.1 Chrysochloris asiatica
ACTCGGTAAACACATCCTGTGTAAAGAAACAGCTTTCTTTAAAAAAAGCAAAAAAAAACCAACAAAACCGAACAAGACAACTGTGGCAACTCTCTGGTTGTTGTTGTTATGTGTCGTGGAGTCGGTTCCGACTCATAGCGACCCTGTACAGGGTTTCCAAGGCTGTAAATCTTTACGGGAGCAGAAAGCCTCATCGTTCTCTCGTGGAACAGCTGGTAGTTTCGAACTGCTGACCTTGCGATTCGCAGCCCGATTCGTAACCACTACGCTACCAGAGCTCCTTATCCTTTGCTATAGTCACCTTATTTACACAGGCCTAGTTACTTCATTTGAATATTGACCAAACCCCATGATACCAATCACAGTGCAGGCTGCAACCCAGAATCAGACAAAAAGTATCAAACAACGTTATTTACAGATTACCCAGGAAATGTAACAAACTCACTGGGGTAGAAAACTAGGGCAGAGCTAACAACTCATGGTTTAGAGGGAAAGTCTCTCAAATCGTTTTTTCCAAAGAACTAAGGGAAAAGGCCATATCAAGGAACTCATTTCACCACAGCATGTACAAAAGGGCTTGAAATTCATTACATAAGTGAATTAGATTTTTTAATTAGAAATTTAAGCATTTACATGTTTGGAAGGGTTTGTTTGTTAAGGTCCTCAATCTGCCAGATCAGACATTTGAAGTGCTTGTAAATTAAACTTATTATATTAAATGTATAAATGCAATTTAAAGTTTAAGAGGATGTAATTAAGCTTGTAAATAGGACAACTTGGTTAACAGGGGTCACACTGTTTAACTTAATCAAAAATTATTCAAAGGAGCCCTTGAAAACAACTGTTCTTATTTATGTACTCATAATGTAATACATTTACAAAGAAAAAAATCTACTTTCAAGTTTAATTTAATGACTTAAGGAAAAGCTTAATAAAATTTGTAAGCTTAATAAAATCAATAATGATTTAAAAGTCAAGTAACTTTCTACGTATATATATGTTTTTTATGTACACAAAAAATCTTCTTGGACAGAAAGAAGTCACTGTGACCATCTTAAATGCAATCTCGAACTCTTAATTGTGCCAATTTATATATAGCTGAAATTCAGCCCATCGTTTTCTCCACAGCCTGGGTTCCCTTCCCAGTTTCTTTAAATGACCCTGATTTTTTCTGAGTCTTTTAGAAAGGATAACTTGACTTACTCATTGATTTCACCCCACTTCATTTCCTATTTATATACAGTCAACAAGTATAGTCAATTTTTTGTTAAGTTAATTAAATCCTTCTTTTTTCTTTTCCCAAAACTCCTAACCTATTTAAAGCTCTTACTATTTTATGCCTTCATTAGGAACTAATCTTCTAATTCTGGTCAATCTTCTCACAAATTCATAATAGATCAATGATCATTGTATCAGTTTTTTTTCTTAGGTTAAGAAGGCTCAGAATTGAGCCTCGCCTCCTAAAATTTCCCCAGGCAACTCTGACCTACTGTGTGGAATCTACTCTACATCCCCAAAATGCTATATTATCTGCTAATATGTTCATATTTGTCAGTCTGATTTACACAAAGAATGTAACAGAGTTCAGGTTCAAAGTTCTAAATTTTGTAGTTTTTAAATCCTTCACAGTGCCTAACATGGTACTGGGCATTTAGTAGGTTCATCATCTAAACAATTTTAACTAATTAAATCTTTATTATATTTGTAGTATTCATCCATGTGGTTGTATGTAGGTGTAGTTTATTAATTTGTTAATATTCATCATTACACTGACCAAAGTCCTGGTGTGGGACCATAGGATAAGTACTGGACTGTAAACACATGGTCAGTGGTTCAAATCCACCAGCTGCTCCTTGGAAACCCTACACAGGATCACTATGAATCAGAACTGACTCAATGACACTTAACAACAACATTACACAAGACCTAGTGGTGATGTAAGTTAGATGTTGGGCTACTAACTGCAAGGTCAGTAGTTCAAACCCACTAAGTGCTCCCGTAAAAATTTACAGTCTTGGAAACCCTATATAAGTTCGTTATGAGTTAGTATCAAATTTATGTCATTGGGTTTATAGTCTATGTAGGAGTCCTGGTATGGCACTGTTGGAATATGCACTGGACTTCAAGGTCAGTTTGAACCACAAAGTTGGCCGTTCAAATTCACCAGCTGTTCCTCAGAAAACCTATATAGGGTTGCTATGAGTTGGATCCAACTCGACGATACTTAACAACAACATATCTTGCTTACCTAAGGAATTCTAGTAATATAGTAGGCTACGAGTTGGGCTGCTTAATGCCAAGTTTGAATCTCCATGAGAGAAAGATGAGGTTTTTGGCTCCCATAATGATTTACAGCCTTCCGAAACCCTATACAGCGACACTGTAAGATGGAACCAATTCCACGAACATAACCACCACCATTACCACCTTGCTTCCTAATGCTGCTGTAACAAAAACTTCAACTGGGTGGTGTTAAAGAACAAAAAATCATTTTTTCACAGTTAGGAAGCTAGAAGGAAGTTCTTTGAGCTTCTAGTAGCTGCAGGCAATTCTTGGCATTCCTACACATTCCTTCACTTGTCTGCCTTCCTCTTCCGCTATGGGTCTGCATGTCTATTATGCTCTTTTTATAAGACACCACTTAGTATGGAGTAGATTTCAGACCCACCCTATTCTTATATGACATCAGTAGCATAGCAAAATAAAGTCTCAATTTCTAACCAGGAGTCCTGGTGTGACATAGTAGCATAAGTACTGAACTGCTAGCCACAAAACAGGCAGTTCAAATCCACCATCTACTGCAGGGAAACCTCATACAGTGTCTCTGAGTCAGAACAGACTTGTCAATACTTAACACCTGAAAACAACGTCACATTTACATTCTAGGATTTCAGTACATATTTTGGGGAGACACAGTTTAATCCATAAAAGCACCCTACTTGCTTCTCCTGTGTTCCTTGCCCTAAAATTTGCATGATCTTCCTCTTTCTGTTTGTGTCAGAATGAATAATTGTAATGTTTATGTTTTGTTGTATTTACTATAGAAATTATGGAGATGTGTTTCTCTTTCTCTCAAGGTAAGCAGCTTTTTACTCTGAGTCTAGGATCCAAAGTCTAAGGTTGTCAATAAGAGTGTCAGTTGTTGTTAGATGCCATCGAGTTGGTCCTAACTTATAGTCACCCTCCACAAAACAGAATGACACACTGCCCAATCCTGGACCAACCTCACAATCATTGCTACGCTTAAGCTCATTGCTGATACCACTATGCCAATCCATCTCATTGGAGGTCTTCCTCTTTTTGTCTGAACCTTCACTTTACCAAACATGATACTCATCTCCAGGGACTGGTCCCTCCTGATAATATGTCTGAAGTATGAGAGAAGAACAAAGTCTGGCCATCCTTGCTTCCAAGGAACACTCTTGTTATACTTCTTCAAACACAGATCTACTTGTTCTTTTGGCAGCATATGGTACTTTCAATATTCTCATCCAACACCATAGCTCAAATGCATCAATTCTATGGTCTTCCTTATTCACTGCCCAACTTTACTTCATTCATATCATCACAGTCAATTCTAGCTCTTCCCAAGTTTCATTTTGAGTGCCTTCAAGCTAAGGGGTTCATCATCTAGCACTATATCAGACAATATTCTGGTGCTCTTCATCATGTTTCAATATTCAATATTCTGGTACTGATAGTGCTCCACTGGTATTCATAAGGTTTTCAGTGACTAAATATTCAGAAGTAGTCTGTATCTCCTTCTTCCCTGTCTGTCTATTCTGGAAGCTCAGTTGTAACCTGTCTACTGTGGGTGACCTTGGTGATTTTTAATATACCCATGGCATAGCTTCCAGAATCACAGCAACACACATGCCACCACAGTACGACAAATTGACAGATAAGTGTTGGTTCCAGAACCAAAAATAGAGGCTGCAAAACAACCAGGGAAGTACCCCTCACAAAGACTCTGGGGAGTACAGGACAACTGAAGGAGGCTTATGCTAGGCTATCAGAAGTCAAACTGGTCCACAATTCTTAGAAGAGAATCAGTTTCCTTAAGACTTTGGAACCAGTGGTACTGAGTGGGATCTGGTAGAAGTATTCTATAGGTGTTGTTACTAGATGCTGTGAAGTGAATTCTAATTTATAGCAAACCTATCCACAAGAAATGAATACACTGTCTGGTCCAGCACCATCCTCTTGGTATAGATGAGTTAGTGCCTCCAATGTTGCATCAATTTGTTAGTTTTCACACCTGAATGGTCTCTGATGGTGGACAGTTTTCTTCAGAGCTTCCAATCTAAGACAGACTAGAAAGAAGGAGAGGCGGATTACTTCTGAACTTGTCTATTAGTTTGTCATACTGTGTTGCTGGAAGCTATGCTACCAATGTATTAAGTACCAGCAGGGTCATTCTATAGCTAGTTAAAGACTATATTCTCATTTACATATACACAACTGATACTAACTGATGCTGTATGATGTTTCTCACAGCACATTTCTGTGGGTCAGCAAGAAAGTGGAAGACCCTTAGTGAGCTTGGTTGATGCAGTGCTGCAACAATCGGTTCAAATATACAAACAGTTATGAGGATGGCACAGGGCTGTGCATGTTGTTGTATTATAAATGGGGTCACTATGAGTCAGAACTAACTGGACAGCACCTATCAACACTAAAAATACTATGGGTACATTTATATCTACAAGGTTTTTCTAAGGCTGTGCCTGGGAATGGGAAGTACCAGCTTCTTGAGATCATTTTCTGCCATGGAGTTGATCCGATGCCTGGTGACCCTGAATAGGTTTTCCTAGACTATAAATCTTTATGGGAACAGAAAGCCTCATCTGTTTCCTGAGGCAAAACTGGTAGGCTTGAATTCCAAACTTGAGGCTATAGCAGCCTGCTGCCTATCCCAGAGTGCATCTGGGGCTCCTTGCTTCTGTAATTTTTAATATATAAAAAAGTTTTATTGTGAATTATGTGATAGTTTACATGGGAGAACATTAGTTTTACATTCATTCTATTGTATGTCGTTGCATCCTTGCTTATTGAGATTGTTGTTGGTGTTGTTGTTGTTAAGTACCATTGAATCAGTTCCAATTTACAGGGTTTCCTAGGAGCTTCTAATGAGCTTGAAACAATGACCTTATGGTTCAAACCAAACTTGCAGTCTAGTGCATTAATCCACAACACCACACCAGGACTCCCTCTTTGAGATAGGAAAGAGAAAATTAACTCTCATCATTACTACAGCAGAGAGAACAAATTACACATGAAAAGCTTAATCAATTATCTTATTCGTTTTTCTCACAAATTAATCAGCTACATAGTTTACCTTTTCTAGACTTGGTAAATTACAAACAAAATCACAAAATTAAAATGCTGTAGATCTCAGGGTTCTATGTTCCATGCTTCTGTGTATGAGGATACATCAAAAAGTTCATGAAAAAATGAAATGACAAGATAATGAAATGTTTTTCATGAACTCTTTGGAGCCCCCTGCTATCTAGGGGTATATTCTACATTTCCAACACTTGAAGATTATTGAGGGAATACTAATAAGTCTAACATATTGCTTTATTTCTCTAGAATTTAGAGAAATTACTAGTAAATTTAGAAGACAAGTAAGAATCTCCCCAAATGTTTTTCAATACTAAAACTTCCCAACAACAACAATAAATGATATCTATCAGAAGTGCGGAGTACTGGTGTGGCACTGTGGGTTAATGTGCTGGACTGCAAAGTCGTTTTGAACTGCAAGGTTGGAGGTTCAAACTCACCAGCTGCTCCTCAGAAACCCTATACAGGGTCACTATGAGTCAAAACTGACTTGACAGCACTAACAACAACAATAGGGAGTGTGGTGACTCCACATGATAAGCACTAGACTGTGAGCCACAAGGTCTGCGGTTCGAGCCTGCCAGCAACTCCTCAGGAGAAAGATCAACCTTTCTGCTCCTGCAAAGATTTTAAAAGCCTCAGAAATCCTATACAGGGTTGCTATGAGTCAGAACCAATTAGAAGGTACTTAACAACACAGGAATATACAAATACATCAGCAGGTAATTCTGTTGATAAAGTCATCTACATGGGAGCTAGTGCAAGCTATACACCAAATATTGTAGCACACACCAAACAGTCTTAGCATATATATAATCGATTGCCCATGAAAGAAAAAGATGCCCATTTCAGTATCGTAAACCTTTACAAAAAACAATATTTTGAGAAGGCTATATTGGCTGAAGGTTGCCTTTGTTGTAAGTAACAAGAGAAAACATGTCGGAATAAACTGCAGAGTATAATTAAGGCATAGGAGCTCTAGTGTGGTGCTGTAGGACTGACTGCTAACCACAGGTCAGTGGTTTAAACAAACTAGACTCTAAGCTACTTAAAGGTAAGTCTGAGCCTCTTTCTTTTGCAGCCTCAGCCAGTAGAAGAAATCCTTAGATACTCACCATGTATTGAAACAATTAATGGGTTAAACCTCTGAATGAACCTTATCTAAATAGAAGTCTATTCTTCATTAAAAAGAAAAAATACATTTAGAATATTTTTCAAAAAATGTAGTCCTGTTACATACAAATTTATAATTTAAACTAAATGAACCAACTGTAGATTGGTAGATGTTTACAGAAAGCATATCTGGTCACTTGTTGAAGAAAAGTAATCATTGTTTATATGCAATCAATGCTCCTAAAGTATTTGAGGGTACTTGAAAACAGCTGAATTTCTTAAGTAGATTAATTATTTATACAATAATTTGCATAATAAATTCTGCATGGTGTGTAAAGCTACATTTTATCATAGCCCCTAGAATACCACAAATTCTTTATTAGTAGAAACCAAATTAAGAGGCTTGTTTCCTGATTCTGTGTTAATATTAATAAAACACCAAAATATCTCCAGGGCTCTCATGTGGCTGATTCATTGCTGAGTGAGACTTGCTCCATGTTACAATGTCTTCTTTATACTGAGAGGGAAGAACAGACCTTTTGGAGAACCACTCAGCGTCCATCAATCAGCAGCCCCTTTTCCTGGGGTTCCTTCATCTTATACTTCAAATTTATTCCTGACTTTCTCTTCTCTGGCCTTCAAACTGTGAATCTTTCCCAGCTTTCTTCTCTCTAACGTCTACATTCATTTTGATTTTCTTCTTTCCAAGGCTACCTGTGGTTGTGATCCATGGCTCAGAAATCTGGGTTGTTTATTACTCAGTTATTCTCAGACACTAGACTAGCCCTTCAACCACTGTAGCATACCAAGGTACCTGTCAGCTCTGTAGTACTTCTGCCAGTGGGAAATTTGTTAAGACCAGCAGAAAATTTGGTGGGAGTTAATCCATGATGAAAAAGTGGGTCAGGTTCGTAGATAAAGATGTGTGTAGTCATTAGTGTTAGTCTTGTCACACTTTGCCATCCATTTAATAAACACTGAGCACCTGCTAATTTGCTTTGCACTCAATTGAGATATAAAATTGAATAAGTCAAGGTCATCCCATCTGTCAGGGAGCTTATGATTTAATGTGACAAAATGATTCTGCTCACTGGTAATTACCATAACAGTAGTAAGTTCTCCAGTGGGGTCATGTGCCCAGGGGAGCCAGAGAGGAAGTACTAAAGGA
The DNA here is from genome assembly GCF_000296735.1 of Chrysochloris asiatica. Lineage (NCBI taxonomy): Eukaryota > Metazoa > Chordata > Mammalia > Afrosoricida > Chrysochloridae > Chrysochloris > Chrysochloris asiatica. The sequence goes on from NW_006408661.1 coordinate 7,521,489, forward strand.
GTCAAGTAATGCTTCACTAAGAGGTCACTTTTGAATTGCACCTCCAAGGTTAAGTGAGGATTTTCAAATACACAGATTGAAGGCAGGATACTCCAGGAAACAGAGCAGCCCCTCTAGAGGGTATGAGAAGCATAACATGTTGAGAAAATCACACATTAAATTATGAGAAGGGTGGGTGATTCATGGTGCTATGAAATGAGGCAAGAAAGACAATTTTGTGTAGGATTATGGGCACCATTCTAAGAGCTTTCAATTTCATATTGTACATAATGGATATCTTTAAAATAGGAAGGCTATACAATAAGAGTCCTTGTGTGCCACTGTGGATTAATGTGCTGGACTATAAAGTTGGTTTGAACTGTAAGGTCAGTGGTTTAACCTCACTAATCACTCTTTGGAAACACCATACATGTTCGCTATGCGTTGGAACCGACTCGTTGGCACTTAACAACAACAACAACAACATACAATACAAAGCAGCCCTAGCACCATAGTGGATTAAAAACTGGTCTTCTAACTGCAAGGTCAGCAGTTCAAATCTACCAGTTGCTCCATGGGAGGAAGATGAGGCATTCTGCTCCCATAAAGATTTACAGCCTCAGAAAACCTATATAGGGTCGCTATGAATCGGAATGGACTCCACAGTACACAACCATCACCACCACCACATGCAACACTATCAGTAAATTAAGACTAGGAATTGCTAGAGTTTAGAAATGATCTGGCGTAAATGGAAATCATGTACATTGCTCCATTAGAAGTACAGTATGTATAGATGATTGGGGGAAGGTTAATAAGTAGTGGTTTGGGATGGAACCCATGGTAGGACCTGCCTGAATTAGGTAAAATAAACAATTCAATGGTCACTTCTTAGTTGGAAAAGATGGAAGTATTGGAATGTAACATCTGTTTCACTAGAATCCATTTCTACTTTGTTGTTATTATGTGCCGTGGAGTCGGTTCCGACTCATAGCGACCCTGTACAGCGTTTTCGAGGCTGTAAATCTTTACGGGAGCAGAAAGCCTCATCTTTCTCCCACTGAACAGCTGGTATTTTCGAACTGTTAAGGTTCGCAGCCCGATTCGTAATCAATACGCTACCAGAGCTCCTGCTTTAGGTACATAAAAACTGAACGGGATGTTTCAACAAACTTTGTAACTCACTGAGACCTTGGGATCCTCTGGTGGCCAATTTCCTTTTTCTGTTGACAGTAGTGTACACATGGGGTCATTGATGCTGCCTGAAGAGAAAAAGTAGTCCAGCAGAGCTAGGGAAGAGATGATGGCACTGATAAGCAGGCTATAGTCGAACCAGCATGACCAGCAGAGAAGCAGCAGCAAGCAGGGGCTGGAGGAGTAGAGCAGCATGAGCAGGACCTCTTGTAGTTTCCAGATTCTTGAGGAAAGCTGGGTTTGGCTGGGGGTCGAGAATTATACATCAGAAGATGGGTTAAAGATCAAAGGGAATTCAGGAATTGATATAATTTATATCTATGGAGAGGAGAGTCTTAAGGAAAATTCATGCCACAGAAAGGCCATATACTCAGTAATATAGAGACAGGAATCCTGGTATGGAGCTGTAGAATAATCACTGAACTATAACTGAAAATTCGGTGATTCAAAACTACCAGCAGTTCCTTAGAAGCTCAAAATGGGGTTGTTATGAGTCAGAACTGACTCAGTGGAACTTAACAATATAGAAAAAGGAAATGTTGGCACAAAGATTGGTTGGGAAGTAATTGGGACATTCCAAGATATCATTGAACACTGTCATTATTATCACATGCAAGTAAAATTTTGCTGAAGATAATTTAAAAATGGTTACACCAGTACATCAACATTGTGCTGCCAGAAATTCAAGCCAGATTCAGAAGAGAACATGGAATTAGAGATATTATGGCTGAGATAACATGGATCTTTGATGAAAGCAGAGAATGCCAGAAAAATGTTTGCCTTGACTACACAAAGACATTTTTAGACTGTGTGGATCATAACAAACTATAGATAACACTGGAGTGATGGAAAATCTAGAACACCTCATTGAGCTTATAAGGAACCTGTACATACGCCAAGAGGCATTTGCTAGAATAGAACAAATGGATACTGAATGGTTTATAATCAGGAAAGGTGTGGGTTATATCCTTTTACCGTATTAGTTCAATCTGCATGCTGAGCAAATCATCTGAGATACTGGATTATATAAAGAAGAATGTGGCATTAGAATCAGAGGAAGACTCATTAACAATTTGCAATCTTTAAATAACACAACCTTGCTTGCTGGAAGTGAAGAGGACTTGAAGTGCTTACCGATGAAGACGAGAGACTCCAGCCATCAGCATAGATTGCACCTCAGTATAAAGAAAATAAAAATCCTCATAACTGGACCAAAAAAATCATATCATGGTAAATAGAAAAAGAATGAAGTTGTTGAAGATTTCATTTTTCTTATATTCAAAATCAATACTCATGAAAGAAGCAATCAAAGGATATATTGCATTAAGCAAATCTGCAGCAAAAGTCCTTTTTAAAGTATTCAAGAGCACAAATGCCACTTTGAGGACGAAGGTGTGTCAAACCTAAGCCATGGCATTTTCAGTCATCTCATATGCATGTGAAAGTTGGATACTGAATAAAGAAGACCACAGAAGAATTGATGTACCTGAATTATGGTGCTGACGATGAATACTGAATATATTGTGGATGTCTGAGAATGAACAAATCTGAAAGAAGTGTGGCTAGATTGCTCCTTGGAAATGACAATGACAAGACTTCATCCCAAGTATTTTGAACATGTTTCCAGGAAGGACCAGTCCCTGGAGAAAGACATCATATTTGGTAAAGTGGAGGGTCAGCAAATAAAAGGAAGACCCTCAAGGAGATGGATTGACACTGTAGTGGCAGTGTTTTGTTCTGTTGTGCATAGGGTCACTATGAGTCAAGACTCAATGGCAGCTAACACCAAGAAGTCAGGAATGATAAAGGTATGTACTTAGAATAAGACTGTGGAAACTTAATTAAGGATTGTATGAAGCAGAAGTACACAGTTTAGGGACTAGCTGAAGGGACATTTGATGGATATCTTTTGGCATTTACTGTTACTACCTGGCAGTATGAGACGCAATGAACAGTTTTCTGGAAGAGAAGCCGTGGTATTACCTGGACAAGGATCTATCTGGAACACGGGAGTGGGCAGGATTCTTCTTGTAGGAGGGGCTTCTCCAAGTTCAGATTCCCATAGGCTTCTTCCCTGAAGAAAAGGAGCGCCCCACTGACCCTCAAATCTCCAGGAGCTGAGTAGCTATATTCCTAGATCATACATGAATAGAACTGGCACCAAAACAGACTTCTGTTTATCTTCTTTCCCTCCACTCCCCATCCTACCATAGGTGCACTGATAGATGCATTTCAGCAAGGAAGAGGTAGAGTGGGGAACGGCAGAAATATAAACTGTCTTGCATGCTCAGCAAAGCATCCTGATAGGGTGGCAAGATGGAGGCCCAAGCCTTATCTTCCCTCACTGTTTTGTGGCTTTTTCAATTTCACCTCTCCTCAATACTTCTATTCTTTTACCCATGGTATACAGGCTGTTGTAGATTTTATCTTAGACCCTGGAGTATGACAGATGGTGACCACAAAGAGACCCACCTAGTATGACTCAGTGGTAGACTCTTATGAATGATTCAGCAGTAGTTGGCACATTCTGGAGTTATAAATAGTAGTAAGTGGATATTACCCAATTAGGGCTTTGGTTAGACCACAAAATCTCAAAAAAAAACCAAAAGCCATCCACAAATTGACTATTACATTTATGTGATGTAGAAGAAAATGTTCTAAGAGTTCCCATAGCAATCAGGATGAGTTTTGATAAAGTACACCATATTCATTAATTTGCCCAAAGACCTTAGGACCTATATCTATATGAAAGGCAATTTGCTTCATCAATTAGTAATATCCATAGATTTTTCTGGTGAAAGTACAGTAGGAAATCAAGCAAATAGACTGGCTGACTCATGTAGCAGTAGGGAATTAAAATTAGAAGAGTATTATCTACTTGCCATGCCCTTATTTCCCTTTCATATTATCTCTTTGACTTAGTCAAATGGACAAGCTAAACCCTCATTTTTAGAAGTGGTTAGAAAGATGTCTTTGCCCAAGTTCTAGTTCATCTTTGGTCCAAAAAAAGTACAGAAAGAGAATTCTCAAATGAAAAAACAATGAATGGTCATAA
>NW_006408661.1:7525843-7532304 GCF_000296735.1 Chrysochloris asiatica
TTTTTTTTTTTTTGGCCAGTTATTTCTTAGCTCCTATAATACAATTGAAATCAACTCGGAAACTTTTTTTTTTAAGGTCAGGTTTGCGACTTTGGGTTGTGCTTTGAAGTGATATAATTATGGCAGATGTGTTAATAGACCAAAAAGCACTGCACTGAAAGTGTTTACCCGAATCCCTTTGTGCAGTGAAGGGCATTCCAGAAGTGCATATCAGTTCTGGGAGCTGTGGGGCTCCTACCCAGACCAATCTGAAATTAGACCAACTTCTAAACATTATCCATTTCAAGTGAGGCAGCTAAGAAAATGAAAACCAATGATGCTTTAATACCCACCAAGACTTAGTTTCAACTGACTCTTCACAATTTTTCTGGCAGGTGAATGCAGGGATCATATTTTATTTCTTATAACATCAAAACAAAGAATTGTTTTCATTTGGGATCAGGGAAAGTGTGACATTTTCTTGACAGTAAAACACATTGTTTTCATTTCCTCCTTACTTTCATCCCATCTCACCTCTCTTGTTTGGCAATTGTGTGTACAATTGTCTATTGGTTCTCCTTAATCTGTCTCTCTGATGTTTGAAAAGTCTTTGCTGGAAGAAAGCTAACTGGTAGAGAAAGAGTATCTAATTTCTGCACTATTTCCTTCCCCTACCTATAAGGGCCAGCATCTCTTTGTCCCAAGTCAGAGGGTCCATTGTTGCTCACCCAGCAGATTTTGGTATATCCAAGAAAGAAATGGTTACTGTAAAACACGAGGAAATTTGTTAACTGGAAAGGCAAGAACAGGACCCAAGGACTTGAAGCATACAGCAGATGAAAAAATACCATGTGTTTTCAAATAGAAGTGCCAACATAAAAAATTCTTTGCTAAGAAGCCTGGTGTGGAAAGAAGTTTAAGAAGGATGTAGCGAAGAGTACAGAACTCATTGGGAGCTACAATGTGAATTCCAACCATGGTGTAGTAAGGTTTGGTCCCTCGCCTGCTTTCAGAGAAACCGTGAAGAAGCACAGTTTTCTAGATGTGCCAGCCTTTAAAACAGGACCATGGTCACGAAACCTCTGCTAGAAACCTCTACTGGATCACCTCGATATAAACTCAAGTCCTCACTCCTTAGCCTTCCCAATCCAGCCTACATTTTCCCCCTACCTCTCCCAGGGTACCCAAGGTTCAGCCACATCACACTTCTTACTGTCCTTAGATTACACCTCTCACATTCAGACTTTAGTCATTATATCCAGGTTGTTTCTTCTGCCTAGAATGTTCTCTTATTCCCATGGCCTACCTGTAAAAGTCTGATAATTATTTTGGGTTCAGTTTAGATTCTCAGAAAGAATTAATCCTTTTCACCAAAATATCCCTCCCCACTCACTCTCCTGTTTCCTTTTCCTATTTCTTTCTGTACATATAAATCTGTAATCCCCCAAATCCCAAATTCTCCAAATTTTGAAAACTGACTTTTTTTCATAATTAATTTGGTGAAAAACCTGACCTAAAGTTGCTTATAATCTTTCTCAATCTCACTGTTAAAAATATTCATCCATTTTACTACCAAAAAAATTTTTAAACAATGTATTTGACCATATATTGCTGTCATAGATCTCACTGGAATATTATATAATATTTGATATGCAGTACTGGAGTCCTGGCATGGTGCTGTGGGCTAATGCAGCAGAACTGCAAAGTAGGCGGTTCAAGCTCACCAGCTGCTCCTTGGAAACCCGATACAGAGTCGCTGTGGGTCAGAATTGACTCAACAGTACTTAACAACAACAACAACAACAACAACATTACGTTTATGAAGTCCTGGTGTGGCACTGTGGAATAATGCACTGGATTGCAAGGTCAGTATGAATTCACCAGTTGCTCTTCAGAACTCTATACAGGTTCACTATGCGTTGGAAACGACTCAAAGATCACTTAACAACAACTACCCTCAGACTCACATGAACTTCAGGAACAAGAAGAGCTATAAATTTTTACATGTTATTTCCCCTTGAGTACATGGAATCAGCTGGAGAGGCAATTCCAGTAGGGAAGCGGATGCCTTGAATCCAGACACAGACCAAGACCTACTCACCTCTGGTTCTCTTCCTCCCCTGCAGAGCACCATTAAATCTAACAGATCCCTGATGATACCATGTTTGTTATAGGGTTTCACTCTATAAAGTAAGAAGTTTATCTACATGTATTTCCTAGATGATTCCATCTTCACTTTTGACTTTTGCAAAAGCTGCTGAGTGATAATGCTCATTAGTTTCCTAGATAATCTATGAATTGATTAAGGTTATCTGTGAGTCACACTCATAATCTCTTCAAAGAGACAGTTTTTTTGTGAGTGAGTAGTTTTGTTCTAAATAGTTTCTGGTGTATTAGCAAAAGGATGCACACCCTAAGTTTTTTTCTCTAGAGCATGTTTTTTTAATTTTAGTGACGCTTGCAATCTGGATAAATTGTCACATCCTGCTTCCTTTTTCTTCCCTCTTTATCTCTCCTGTCTTCATTTGCTTAAAAAGCAAGAAGGAACCAAGCTGAGCCTTCAACATTTTGTTTGTAAATTTCAGTTAAATCCAATTTTATCATTTACAATGCTTGCTTTCCACACAACTGCAGGTTATCAATTTATTAAACTTTCTGTTACTATATAACCAAGACCTCCTTCCCTTGAGTTTCCATAAGCCTTCACTAACATTGTCTTTAACATTCATATCCTACAAGTGAGTTAATGTTGAGTTAGCTATTTTTGAAGTCATTTGGATTTTCTTTTCCATGTTCTTCATTTGCATTTTTTTCTAAGTTTTTTATTGTGAATTATGTGATAATTTAATGGGAGAACACCAGCTTTACATTCATCCTATTTTATTTCATTGCAATGATTACAATCCCCTCCATGCATCATCAAACAACAAAAGGGTACACTCCGCAAGTCTGTCCCCCAGCCATAAGCACGCAATCCCCTCCTTCCCTGAGTCCAGAGTCCCCAGCTACTCCATTTCTCCATGTCATTGTCTCTGCCTCCATCTCTGGCATCACTCTCACTTAAGGTCCCAGGGACCTCTGCTTCTGGACTGCAAAATCAACCACTCCCCACATTTTGTTACAAAACATCTACATTTCAGACCCTCACAGTCAGTCCTGATAGCAATTATTCACTATTGAACCACAAGATTCTTATCCCCATCTCCTTTCATCAGCCCCATTCAGACAGGTTGGAAACCACTCAGTAGAGATTCTACTTTTCCCTGTACCCTCTGGAACTAGGCTCCCACTTGAAAGTTTGTAAGCCAGTCACTTCTTGCTTTTGTAGCTCCCCCATTTTGGGCAACCTATGTCTAAGTTGCCCATCCCTGTGTACTGAAGGGTTGGGAATGATCCTCGCTGTAAAGATTTGTTCCCTCTTTTGATCTCCTACATCCATAAGTGTAGGTCAAGTTCATCAAATTGTAATAGATTACTCTTTTTTTTCCTCTTCTTTCTTCTTCTAGTTGAGTTCTGATTATCCAGCCATTGAAGCCAGGTCAAGTAGGTACTATCTGCAAGTATGGGTGTTCTTGTGCATCTCTCCTCAGTTCATATCAGCTGGCCGCTTCACTCTCTGCTCTAGTCCTCTATGGCCATGTCACTGTCTCTGGGCCCAGGAGTCCCCAGGTCTTGCCATACAGCTAGCCAAACAGGTCTCAACCCACATTCACAGGAGTCTATTGAACGTGGTAGGACTTAGCTCATAGCTTCATTGCTATTTTTCCCTCACTTCCCCTTATCGGTGACCAATGTGTTCACCAGCCAGACCACATGCCTGCTTGTGTATTCCCCTTGAGTCTTAGTCTTGGAAGGGGTTTTGCTCTGAGGGGACCCGACCATTTGCCTTGATGGCTCCGGAGTGAACAGTTTGCTTGTTCTTGTAGTAGTCAGTCAGACTGCCGTTATTGTTTTTATTTTTCCTGCCAGTCTTTCAAGAAGTATCTTCTGTTCTTCTAACCACTCCAGGCTGGTCTGCTTGACCTTTCAAGTGGAAATTTCCCACCTCAGAAGATTCTGGATGGGGTCCAGGATTCCACCTATGGTCTTATGCAATGCAAAGGATCTGCAGGACGTTTCTTTTACTGGGTACATTCTAGCCCAATTTTAGGTGTTCCAACCAGGAGTCCTGGTGTGGCCTGTGAGTTAATGTGCCAGACTGTAAAGCCATTTGAACTGTAAGGTTGACGGTTCAAGCGCACCAGCTGCTCCTCAGAAACCCTATACAGGGTCGCTATGGGTGATGGCACATAACAACAACAACAAAAACAATCAGTTATAGGCTGAAAACGGACTTACAAGCTTTCTATAGTGATGTTTCTGGCTATTACTTTCTCTCCCCCTCAAGTGTCTATTTTACAATGGTTGTGGTGGTTATGTGCTGTGGAGTCGGAATCGACCCATAGCGACCTTATACAGGGTTTCTGAGGCTGTAAATCTTTATGGGAGCAGAAAGTCTCATCTTTCTCCTGCAGAGCAGCTAGTAGTTTTGAACTGCTGACCTTAAGGTTTGCAGCCCAATTCGTAACCACTACATTACCAGAGCTCCTTATATTTTACTATGGTAAGCAAGGGAAACCAAGATTCAAAAGACAGACAAGCATCTTAATATTATTTCCCCTCTTTTACCCATTCAAACCATGCCTGAATCTCAGTATCCCAGAGCCATGTTGTTCCAAGGTTGTGCATACATCATTATTTACCTCTGTCCCATTAGCCCATGCAAACCTGCCTAACTGTTCTCCCATCTGCCTTGATCATCCAATCCCCTCCCCGTTCCCAACACCCGAACTATCCTGTGTCTATTCCTACCCTGTGCTCCAACTTCCCCTTCCTCTCCTACCCTCATTCCATACATCCATGGATCAGCAATTTTTTTTTTTTCCCTTTTTAGAGTGGGTTCTTTTTCTTAGTCTTTTACAATAATGGTCCTATGCAGTATTTCTCCTTTTGTGACTAATTTCACTCAACATAATGTCCTCAAGTTTCATTCATGTTATGTGGTGGCTTGCAGCTACCTTGTTGCTTTTCACGGTAGCATAATATTCCATTGTTTGTACATACCACAGTTTGTTTATCCATTCTTCCATTGATGGGCACTTAGGCTGTCTCCATTTTTTGCAATTGAAAATAGTGCTTCCATGAACACTAGTGTGCATATATCTACTCGTGTTATGGCTTGTATTTTTTGTGAGTAAATACCAAGTAGAAGAATTGCTGGATCATAAGGTATTTCTATTTTGAACCTTCTGAGGAAGTGCCATATTGCTTTCCAGAGAGGTTGGACCATTTTGTAATCCCACCAACAATGTAGGAGGGTCCCATTTTCTCCACATCCTCGCCAGCATTTATTGTCCTCTACTTTTTTGATCTTTGCTGTTATTGCTGGTGTGAAATGGTATCTCATTGTTGTTTTGATTTGCATCTCTTGGATAGCTAGTGATCATGAACATTTCTTCATATGTTTGCTGACTTCCAGTATCTCCTCCTTGGTGAAGTGTCTATTCATGTCCTGTGGCCATTTTTTGATTGGTTTATTTGTCTTTTTCTTGTAGAGGTGTTTTAGTTTCCTATATATTTTAGAAATTTGTCCCTAGTCTGATTTGTCATTGCAAAAGATTTTTTCACATTCTATGGGCTCCCTTTTTTACTGTTTCAGTGAAGTCTTTCGATGCACACCAGTTTTTAATTTTTAGTATGTCTCAATCATCTATTTTGTCTACTTTTGTTTGTGTAATTTTCAAAATGTTTGGTAGTCTGTGTATGCCCTGTATTAGAGCCCTCACATTTATCCCTATTTTTTCATTGATGGCCTTTATAATTCTGGGATGCACATTTAGATCTTTAATCCATACTGAGTTGATTTTTGCATAGGGGATGAGTTAAAGGTCTTGTTTCAATCTTTTGCATATCACTTTCCAGTTCTGCCAGCACCATCTGTTGAAGAGACTATCTCCTCCCCATGCAATATACTTAGGCACTCTTCATTTACTTTTTTTTTCTTTCTTCATTTACTTTTGAGTTCTCACAAACAAAGGACTTAACATTCATATTTCTATTAGCACTTTCTTCAAGCCAATATAGTCTCTTATTTTATTAAAATCAGATTTCTTGTATTTTTCAGCCTCTACTCATGAACAACTCCAAATCCACGTCTACATTTTTAGGTATTTGTTATAGTAACATCCTACTTCTATTTACCAAAATCTATTTCTTCGCTTTTTCCTCCCTCTTCTAGAGGCCACCACATTCATGGGTCCAAGACTGTTCTTTCATCTACAAAATGTTTCTTCCCAACACTTCTTTACATCTCTCTGGAACTCTGACCACAGTCCTTAAATGTTCTCTACTTTTAGTGACTGTATGATTAGATTGAGCTCACCTAGGTAATCAAGGATAATGTCCACATTTCAAAATCCTTAAACTTAATCATATTTGCAAAA
>NW_006408661.1:7533369-7535039 GCF_000296735.1 Chrysochloris asiatica
ATCTCACTGGGAGCCTTCCTCATTTTCTCTGACCCTCCACCTTACCAAACATGATATCCTTCTCCAGCGACTGGTCCCTCCTGACAATAAGGAGCACTCTGGCTGCACTTCTTCCAACACTGATCTATTGGTTCTTTTGGCAGCCCATGGCACTTTCAATATTCTCCTGCAACACCATAACTCAAATGCATCAGTTCTTCTATGGTCTTCCTTATTCACTGTTCAGCTTTCACATGCATATGAGGTTATTGAAAATACCATAACTGGGGTCAGGTGCACCTTAGTCCTCAAGCTGACATCTTTGCTCTTCAACAGTTGAAAAAGTTCTTGTGCAGTAGATTTGTAATATGTACAAATACAATATGTAATGTAATATGTCTTTGATTTCTTGGCTGATGCTTCCATGAATGTTGATGGTTGGTACTAGAAGAATGAAATCTTTGACAACTTCAATCTTTTCTCCATTGATAACAATGCTGTGTATTGGTCCAGTGGTGAGGATTTTTGTTTTCTTACAATGAGACACAATCCTTACCGAAGGCTGTGGTTTTTTAGTTTCATCAGTAAGTATTTTAAGTCCCCTTCACTTTCAGCAAGCAAGGTTGTATCATCTGCATATTGCAGGTTGCTAATGAGTCTTCCTCCAATCCTGATGACACGTTTTTCTTCATATAACCCAGTCTCAGATTATTTGCTCAGCATACAAGTTGAGTAAGTATGGTGCAAGAATACAACCCTCTCGCACACCTTTCTTCATTTTAAACCATTCAATATTCCCATGTTCTATTTGAACAACTGCCTCTTGGTCCAGGTACAGATTCCTCATGAGCACAATTAAGTGCCCTGGAATACTCATAGTTTGCTATGTTGTCCATAGCTTGTCATGATCCACACAATAAAAAACCTTTGTGTATTCAGTAAAGCATGATTCTTACTATATATGCCAAATTCTTACTAATTATGCCAGGAGTCCTTGTGTGGTGTTGTGACTGCAAAGTCAGTCTGAACTGCAAAGTAGTTGGTTCAAGCTTACCAGCCACTCACCAGAAACCCTGCCCAGTGTTGCTTTGGGCAAGAACTGACTTAATGGCTTGACAACAACAGCAACAATGTCAAATATGCTTTTTGACATGCTTATGAAAAGTAAATCAGACCTTTTCTTAGGTAGTGGTGGTAGTGTGCTGTGGAGTTGGTTCAGACTCATAGTGACCCTGTATAGGGTTTCTGAGACTGTAAATCTTTAAGGGAGCAGAAAGCATCATCTTTCTTCTATGGAATGACTAGTAATTTTGAACTGCTGACCTGGTGTTTAGCAGCCTGACTCATAACCACTATACTAGCAGCACTCCTTACCTTTTTTATAGAGTATAAAATTAACATTTATCAAATTAATGTAATTTATACTGTAAATTACAAAATTAATATTTTGTTTCTGAAGTGAACTTTAACTCTTTTAGAGTAAGGGTGTGAAATTTAAATGCGAACTCAAAGCAGATGTAATAGTTGGCTCTTATGAGGGTATAAAAATGGCATGGCTATCTTGTGTGGCGCTGTGGGCTAATACACCAGACTGCAAAGCCATTTGAACTGGTTCAAGCTCACCAGCTGCTCCTCAAAAACCCTATACAGGGTAGCTATTGGTCAGAATCGACCTGACGGCACTAAACATA
>NW_006408661.1:7535967-7537242 GCF_000296735.1 Chrysochloris asiatica
TAAATGTAATGACCTTCTAGAATGTCATATAATGTAATATCATCAATCAGCTGAAGTCATAGCAGTGTAACATGGACCATAAACCTCATCACTGTTGCATTATTTAAAGAGCCGCATTTTGTTGTTTTGTAATTAAGTGCCTTTGCGTTGGTTCTGACCCATAGTGACCCTGTATAGGGTTTCTGAGGAGTGGATGGTGAATTTGAACCACTGACCTTGTGGTTCAAACCAACCTTGAGGTTGATTGCTTATCCTACTGCTATCACATCAGGGGCACCATAAGTATACACAAACAAATACATAAATTATAGAAGAGAGAAATCATGTTTAGATCATCTACTTCAAGGAACAAGGAATGCCCGAGGCTATCAACAAAGAAAACATTAACATGGCTGAAATGTTGATTTGGATTTTTTAGCCTCTAGAATTTTAAGAAAATAAGCTTCTGCTCTTTAAATTTATCCACTTATGGTATTTCTCTTATAGCAACACTAAATAATACATTGTTGTTGTTATTATTAAGTGTCGTTGAATCCGTTCTGACCCATAATGACACTGCATAGGGTTTCCGAGGAGCAACTGGTAAGCTTGAACCGCCGACCTTGCAGTTCAGACGACTTTCCTTTGCAGTTTGGCTCATTAACCCACACCAGGACTCCAAATAACACATTAGCAACAACAATATAAACTTTTGATCAGTTTCTCAAAGAATTAACAAAATATGAATTGCAAAACATCATAAAGTTTCTCTTTAGACCAGACTCTATCACTCTGAAACTCTATTAAATGCTTAGCTGCAGGTATCTATTAAACAAAAAACAACTCTCCTGAACTGCTCTCGTAAGTTCTAGAAATTCAGCTTCCAAGTAGAATTTAGAGATTATGTTAAGAAGAAGCCTACATTTTAATTGAAAGAATGTATTTTTAAATTCCTAGACTTTAAACTGCTAACAAAGTGTTTGTTTTTCATTAATATACTTAGCATGTCTGGATTTCAGTTACCATATGTGTTGTTGTTGTTCAGTGCCATTGAGTCCGTTCCATGGAGCAGCTGGTGGATTTGAACTGCTTACCTTGTGGTTTGCAGTCCAGTGCTGATCCGTCTAGGCTTAGTCTTTGTCTATTCTAGCCTTAGTCTTTGTAATTGCCATGACTAAATATTTTGCAAGTAGGACACAGTGATGTTGTAAAAGTTACAATTAGATACCAGAAATGGAGCAACATAAAGGAAATTAATACTATTTCAAGCCAGGCTTCGTACTGCTGTTTGGCTTG
>NW_006408661.1:7557328-7558791 GCF_000296735.1 Chrysochloris asiatica
ACTTTACTTAGTCAATAAAGCACTGCTTTATTGTGACAAAGCTTAGTCACTGCCATGGCTCCCATCTAGAGGGGCTGTTCAGTGGTGGCCTCCCCTGTGTCCCTCAATAAATTGTATCTGGGTGATTTTCACTATTGTTGCATGCTTTAAATGATGATTAAAATAATTGGCTTGCATCATTTAAAATCCTTTGATTAATGGAGTTGGGTCTCTGAAATAAAAATTACCCTGGACTGGGACTGGTGCTGGTGTTGGTTATGTTCTGTGGAGTAGGTTCCAACTCATAGCAACCCTGTGAGGACTTCCAAGGATATAAATCTTTATGAGAGCCAAAGCCTCATCTTTTTCCTGTGGAACAATGGGTAGATTCCAACTGCTGACAGCGAGATTAGCAGCCTGACACGTAACCACTATACTACCAGAGTTCCTTTAGATTGGGACTAGTTAACCAAAAATTAGTAGAAACAGACATTCTCATAGGAAACTGAAGGCCAGATGATATAAGCTCATGGGAAGTTTATTCCTTAAAGGTGAACTTGAAGCATTACACAGCTGTCTTCCTGAAAAAACATGGCCAATAAATTTCCAGCTTCTACAAGTTTTTTTGTTTTGTTTTGTTTTGTTTTTTTCCAGTGTCTTTCTACAATTCTTTTTATGTCTCCAAGACCTCAAGAGGCCATGGTGCAAAATCAGAGTATGGTAACAGCAAAAGTCCAGTAGACATTTAGTAGAAAGAGGGATAAAGAAATTAAAGGATGGAAAACTCAATTTTGGAAGAAGTTACAAGTGTGCCACTCTGCTGAAAATCCTCTCTGGAAGACTTTTGCTGTTTTCAAAGGGCTTTGGCATAAACTGAGAATATGGAATTTATTTCATAAATATTTACTAAATGATGGCAATGATTCAAAGAACACCCCTTCTGCTGCCTGACCCTCTTCTCTGTTCAGCTCCTTGCATCATTTTATTTTTGTGCATGTGTTTCCATGGACTCATGTATAAATATAAAAAACCAGAACCACTTGTCCTCAATTAAATTCTGACTCATAGAGACCCATGTATTTCAGATTGGATCTACACTCTAGAGGGTTTTCAAGGCTGAAGTCCTGGTGTGGTACTGTAGGATAAGCACTAGACCTCAAGGTCAATTTGAATCATAAGGTCAGTGGTTCAAACTTACCAACCACTCCTCAGAAACCCTAGATAGGGTCGATAGGAGTTTGGACTTACTCCATGGCTCTTAAAAAACAACAACTACCTTTAGGAAACAGATTGTCAGGCTTTTATCCAAGGCATCTCTAAGTGGGTTTAAATCACCAGACAAACTTTTCGTTAGTAGCTAAGCACTTAAACATTTGTATCACCAAATGAATCAGATATACAAATATGAGTATATATGAATTGTTGAAAAAAGGGATGGGGGATAAAACTACTTTTTGATTTATATATTAGAACAGCTTCATTAT
>NW_006408661.1:7560056-7561052 GCF_000296735.1 Chrysochloris asiatica
ATCTTCTTGGATTATTTATTCAGCATACAGAGTGAATAAGTATTATGAAAGGATACAACACTTGCACACATATTTCCTTATTTTAAACTATTCAATGTCCCCTGTTCTATTCTAACAACTGCTTCTTAGTCTTTGTACAGGATCCTCATGAGCACAATTAAGCATATCTAGTAGTTCCCAAATCTTGTTTTCAATTTTGAAGTTTCAAGACAGAATCAGAAGTGGAAAAGGGATAAAACTTCTGATATGAGAAGGATCTTGGACGAAAGCAGAGACTACCAGCAAGATGTTTACCTGTGTTTTATTGACTATGCAAGACATTCAGCTGTATGGATTGTATCAAATTATGGATAACATTGTAAAGAAAGGGAATTCCATAACAATTAATTGTGCTTATATGGAACCTGTACATACACCAAGAGGGAGTTCTACAAACAGAACAAAGGGCTACTGAGTTGTTTAAAATATGAAAAAAGATGTATGTCAGGGTCATATCCTTCCAATATATTTATTCAATCTATATGCTGAGCAAATAATTCAGGAAGATAGCTATATGAATAAGAACACAATATCCATATTGGAGGATTAATCTTCACAATATGCAGGAGATAAAACATTTCATGCTGAAAGCTAAAAGGACCTGAAGCAGTTAACTGACAAAGATAAAAAAACTACAGCTAGATCTCAAGTTAGAAAGCAAGAGGGAAGAACATGCTCAGCATTTCTCAAACAGAAAGAACTGAGAAAAGAGTTCAAGCCAACACTCATAATACTGAAGGATATTTTGGGGAAAATATTGAATGATGCAAAAACATCAAAAGAAGATGGAAGAAATACTCAGAGTCGCTGTACAAAAAAAAATTGGTGTTCAACCATTTCAAGAGGTAGCATATGATCAATTGCCAATGATACTGAAGGAAGAATTCCAAAGTGAACCAAAGGCATTGGCAAACAACAAGGTTCCCAGAATTAATAGAATACAAATGGAAATCTTTT
>NW_006408661.1:7561152-7573181 GCF_000296735.1 Chrysochloris asiatica
GTATTTGTGCCCATTCAAAGAGAGGGTTCAGAGCTGGATTGCATGAAAATTATATGAACTAATGGAATGTGAAAATCATTGGACAATATAATTAATATTACATGCAAGTAAAATTTTGCCAGAGACTCAAGTCAGATTCAGATGAAGACATGGAACGAGGGATATCATTGCTGATGTCAGATGGATCTTGGCTGAAAGCAGAGAATACAAGAAAGATGTTTACCTGTCCTTTACTGACTATACAAAGGCTTTTGACTGTGTGGATCATAACAAGGTCTGGGCAATATTGCAGAGAATGAGTATTCCAGAACATGTAAGTATGCACATGAGGAATGTGTATATAGACCAAGAGGCTAAAGAACAGAACGAAGGGATACTGAATTGTTTAAAAATCAGGAAAGGTGTGCACCAGGATTATATTCTTTCACCATACTTATTCAGTCTGTATACTGAGCAAATAATCCAAGAATTATGGATTATATAAAGAAGAACATAGCATCAGAATTGGAGGAAGACTCCAACCTGAGATATGTAGATGATATAATCTTGTTTGTTAACAGTGAAGAAGACTTAAAATATTTAATGATGAAGATCAACGACTACAGCTTATAGTATGAATAGCACTTCAATGTTAAGTAAACAAAATCCTCACAAGTGGACCAATAAATAACATCTAGATAAATGGTGTTATCAAAGACTTCATTTTGGTTGAATCAACAATCTACACTCAACTCAGAAATCAAATGATGTATTGGATTAGCGGAATCAGCTATGTAAGACCTCATTAAAATGTCAAGAGCAAAGAAATCAGTTTAAAGACTAAGGTGAGCCAGCCTCAAACTATGGTATTTTCAATTGCCTCATATGTATGTGAAAGTTGGACAATAAGTAAGGATGACTGAAGAAGAATTAATGTACTTGAGTTATAGTGTTGGAGTAGAATATTGAAAGTGCCATGGACTGGCAGAATAGCAACCAAATCTATATTAGAAACACAGCCAGAATGCTCACTGGAAGCAAGGAGGATGAGACTTTGTCTCACATACTTTGGATATATTATCAGGAGGTATCAGTCCCTGGAGTAGGAAATGAATCTCGGTAAAATGAAGGGTCAGCAAAAAAGAGTTGGATTGATACGGTGGCAGCAACAATGGACTCAAGTGTAACAATAATTGTGAGGATGGTTCAAGACAGGACAGGGTTTTCTTATGTTGGTATATTTGGTTGCTATGATTTTTACTTTACTCCATGCCACTAACAACAGTAACTGCATTAATTTTGACCAGATAAACAAAGAACTTGAATTATTAGCTGTATAAAACTGGTAAAATAATTTTTTGCAATAGTTGAATTTACCAGGTACAGTATTTTATGAGACATATGACCCATAAGGAGCTCTGGTAGCGTAGTGGTTACGAATTGGGCTGCAAACCTTAAAGTCTGCAGTTCAAAACTATCAATCTCTCTGTGGGAGAAAGATAGGCTTTCCACTCCCGTAAAGATTTACAGCCTTGGAAACCCTGTACAGGGTCGCTATGGGTCGGAACCGACATGACGGCACATAACAACAACAACAATGACCCATAATGTAATATACAATATAAAGGGAAAATAAAATACTGAGAATTACTGGAGTCTTCTTGGTGTAAGGATGGTTACAGTAAAGTATTGTTGAGATGTTTCTGATTTCTCTTTTCTCACATTCTAAGAGACTTGTTACTGCTAGTAACCAGTACTCATTAAGTTGATTCTGACTCATGTTGACCTTCTTTGTGTCACAGTAGAATTGCGCTCCATAGAGTTTTTCTATAGCTGATTTTAGGAAGTGGATCATTTGGCCGTTCCTCTGAGGTAACACTGGGTGGACCCAAAGCTCCCATCTTTTGTTTAGCAACCAAGTGCTTTTGCAATTCGCTCAACCCAT
Source organism: Chrysochloris asiatica (assembly GCF_000296735.1). Lineage (NCBI taxonomy): Eukaryota > Metazoa > Chordata > Mammalia > Afrosoricida > Chrysochloridae > Chrysochloris > Chrysochloris asiatica. The sequence goes on from NW_006408661.1 coordinate 7,563,077, forward strand.
AGACTTCTGCTGACATTTATTTATTGCCTAAGATATAAGCTGAGCAATGGGAGAATAAGACAACAATTGGAATTGTACGTTCCAGAGAAAAGTATGAGGCAACTAGGCTCAGATATGTGCTCAAGGATGCTGGTTTCATTTTATCCTTGGCCCCATGAATTCAACTTTTTTGGTTTTGGAGATTCTCAAGAGCACATAAAGGTCCAAACAAGGTAACATTTTACCTTCATTTAGCTAAAGCATACTTATGAATCTAGACATAAGAGCTTAATTTGTGAGAGACAATTGTGTTGCAAATGTGGGTCCTGGGGTGTTTCTACACGACCCCACTTCAGCCTGTTTATTATTATTCTACATTTTTTCTGCCTTTGCAATAACTCTTTGGTCATAAAAAGTTGATATTTTTTCTTGGAAGTCTTGTTACTGTTGTGATCAAAATAAAAGTGAGGGGAAAAAAATACAAGTAACAGCCAGAAAATAAAAGTTTTTAGGAGCAAAAAATTGTTTTAGCAGGTAGTTCAGATGTAAACAAGATGGAGAACTATATGAATACTATATAAACAGAAAAAGTAATAGATGAAACCAGTTCTGTGTATGTTTACTGTTGATGAAATAAAAAATAAAGTATTCTTGTAAGTGGAATAAATAATGATCTTGTTACGTGAAACAAAAACAAAACAAAACAAAACCAAAAAACTCTCAATTGAAAAGTGATTTTGGAAGAAGCCTAAAAACTGTACAAACATTTCTATGAAGCCATCATTGAGACTACTGGACTGATTTCTATGAGTACGTTTTAGAATATGGTCTATTGTTGATAAATTAATAGGAGGGAGCTACTTAGCTGAGAAAAAAAAAATGTCTTCAATATTGAAGTGAGGAAATAGGCAGATATTAAAGGAAGATACCTATGCTAATGGATATATATTCAAGAAGAAAAACAAGCTTTAGAGTCTAAAAAGGCAAACTACCTTCTCTGATAGGTTGCAGAAACATTCCAGAAATTGGGGTGACCTTGAGCTTCTGGGATCTGACTTCATGCTCCTGTGTGGAGCATCATCTTCATCTTTACCACACGTCAGCACATTTTATCATCCCCTTGGCAGTTTTGTTGATTTAAGTTACAAGCAAAATATGATACAGAGTTGGATTTATTTTAGTGCCTGACTTTATTTTAATAGCTCCTTGTTGTTGTGCATTGTGGTTTGACTCAAAGAGACCACGTATAAGGTTTCTGAGAACAGTTGGTACATTTGAAACACAGACCTTGCAGTAAGCGTGTTTAGCAGTTCAGTGCTTATCCTACTAATTTTAATAGCTACATAAGTACAAATGACTAAAGATTCATATTTCTAGATTTGTTAAGAGTCTGAAGAATTCTGTTAATTTTTTAAGTTATGTTTAACTGTGTTTTATGGATGGGGAATTAAATTTTATTTTGAAACTGATCAGTTGAAGATTGTTAAAGGCCTTGGGACAGTTCCTTTGAGAATGTCAAGGTCTACTATTTAAAGGAGGTAACAAGGTAACAACACTCAGTGTTCAAGCAGAAGGAAAGTGAAAATTCTGCTTTTATAAAAATTAATGTTTGCAAGATGAAACTAAATGCCTAGCAGCAGTGTAAATGGAAGTCAAATGAACAGAAACAAAGGAAAAGCATAATAGCAACTCAGATTAATATCTTCTTTTTTACAGTGATCAAAACAAGATTTCAGAGAGCCGGGGCAATATACAATATATATAACAACAATACTGCAAATGAGAGAAAACTTTTCTAGCTTAAAATCAGGCACTTTACAATGATGGAAAACTTGGGTATTTTAGTCTTATTATTTCCTCTGACTACATGTTATTGAGTAAGAACATTACCCATGTTGTACAGTAATGACATTAAAGGCATCACTTTGCAAAGCACCACAAAAAAATAAACATCGAAAACTAGGAGGTTGCTAGGAAATTATGTCAAGTGCAATCCTATCCAGTTATATCTGAATTTTCCAGTTTATATCTTCCTCAATCATTAGAGCTTAACTCTCACAGGAATTTATATGCGGACAGCTTACATACCTCCACAAATAAAAATTTTCCAGGTGTTCCATTAGATCCTTAGAAGGTCTTACACTAAGAATTTGGACAGGGCTAAGAATTTGGACAGGGTTGGCTGTTCTGGAAAGGGAAAGATTGGGTGCATAAGTATATGGAGGTTTGTAAAGGATAGGAGAAAATGGAACAGAATCCATGTAGGCATTTATATTTTTTCTCTTCTATTCCTACAGGATGAATCAAGGGAGAAAAGGCTTAAGGGTTTGCCAAATCAAGTGATTTGAATTATTTTAAGAAGAAGCAATTCATTGCCCTGGTTGCCAAACTTAAAATGCCTGGACAGCCGGTTGAAAGAGCCAGCAGCAGGAAGAGGCGAGAGAGCTTGTGCCAGAAACTCCTGCCAGGAAGCACTGAGAGAGCTGGGGCAGCCCCCCTCCTGTGAATTAGCATTTCAATGGTTCTGCTCGCCAGGGGACTGAGAAAATCCCAGAGATTTCTCCGAAAACATGTATTTCCATGGTCAGTTCCTATGATCTTTCTTTTCATTCAAACTGTATACCCTCTAGAGCTGTGTCTCTGATTCACTTACAGAAACAGGGGTAGTTATCACAGGGAAATGGAGTCCTGGTGTGGCACTATAGGTCAGAAGTTCAAACCCACTAACCACTAGGCTGAAACACTTGCAATGAGGCTATACAGACACTTACCAAACAAAGACCACCACCATAGGGAAAGAATTCATAGTGAGGTTCAGTTATTTTTTTCTGTCAATAATCATAACTACTACGTGTCCTGGAAGGTTACAAATCAGGCTGCAAACGACAAGATCAGCAGTTGGAAACTACCAGCTATTCCGTGGGAGAAAGATGAGGCTTTCTGCTCCCGTAAAGATTTACAGCCTTGGAAACCCTGTACAGGGTCGCTATGAGTCGGAACCGACTCCACAGCTCCTAACAAGAACAATGTGTCCTGGTGTAGTGCTGTAAACCACAAATTCAACAGTTCAAACTCCCCAGCTGCTCCTTGGAAACCCTGTACAAGGTTGCTATGAGTTGGAACTGACTTGATGGCACTTAGCAACAACAACATATGTGTACTGAGGAGTCATGATGTGACACTGTAGGATAAGCACTGGACCACAAAGTTGATTTGAACCACAAAATTGGCAGTTCAAACTCCCCAGTTGCTCCTTGGAAACCCTATACAGAACCGACTCAACAACTACATGTATACTGTACTTTACAGTTTTCAAAGTATTATAGCATTTCTCATCTTATTAAATCTTCACAGTACTCTGTGAGATGGTATTATTTTTCACATTTACAGATGAAGAATTTAGGAACAGGGATATTATAATTGGTTCAATATATGAAACATAGTCAATAGCAGAGCAAAAACTTGAAAAGTCAAAGCAAGTGCCTTATTAATAGAGCCAAAGGTCCATCCCTAATCCATGAAGAAAGACCTTAGTTATATCAGTAATAACTTGAGCACTTAGTAAATGTCTGGCTCTATACTAGGTATTTTGTATATTTTGACTCCTTGAATCTTGACAAAACAAAACTAAATAGAAGGAAAAAAAGTCTTGAGATTAAGTCAAAGCACAAAATGAATGACGATGAGAAGGAAATAATTTTCCATGTGATAGGGAGCCTCACAAAAACAATACAAAATGAACTTTTAAAAGAAAGATTTAAATTATCATCCAATTATAAATGAAGAAGATTCTAGCAAAGGACAGTAGCTTCTCACTGGATAGGTTTCCCTATTCATGGTCAGGGCTATAAAACTGTGTGATGCTTATTTTATAAATCAGTCACTGCTAATTGTTGTTGTTGTTGTTAGGTGCCATGAGTCGGTACCGACCCCATAGCAACTTATGCACAGCAGAATGAAACACTGCCCGATCCTGGGCCAACCTCACCACTGTTGTCACTCTTGAGTCCATTGATGCTGCCACTTGGCCAATCCATCTCGTTGCTGGCTAATAGAATTACATTTATTTCTAGAATCCAAAAAAAAAAATACCTTCATTAACCACAAATGAGATAGTAAATGAAAGGTTATTTTATTTATATCTTACCACTTACTTTAATAACCAAAAACATGTCCAAGCTAAGTTCTTTCTAATCAGCATCATTATTTTCTTAGGAGGATATTTGCCAATGTCTAAAATTAATTTTTTAAAGTAGTTACAATAATGCACTTGATGCAGAGAAATAAAACAGGTTTCTGTCAAGGCCATTCTAATTCATGGCAACCTCTATGTGTGTCGGAGTTGAACTGTGCTCCACGGGTCTTTCAATGGCCAATTTTCCAGAAGTGGATTGCTAGGCCTTTTTCCCCCAAGTGGATTAATGCGCCAGACTGCAAAGCCGGTTGAACTGCAAGGTCGGCAGTTCAAGCTCACCAGCTGCTCCTCGGAAACCCAATACAGGGTCGCTATGGGTTGGAATCGACTCGATGACACTTAACAACAACAACCTCTCCATTGGAGTCTTGGTGTAACCGCTGTAGAACAAGCACTGGCCCATGAGGTCAGTTTTAACCTCAAGGTCAGCAGGTCAGACTCACCAGCTGCTATTCAGAAACCCTATATATATAAAGGGTCACTATGAGTAAGAACTAACTCGATGGCACTGAACAACAACATTTCTTCATCAGCAGCCGAATGACTCAATTATTTGTACCACTCAGGGTCTCAGAGTCACAAAGTCACTTTAAATAAAATTATCTCAAGTTTAATGCTAATATGTGCTTCTTTCAGCCAAGCACAAGCCATTGTTTGCAGAAAAGCAAACTCTATAGTTAGAAAGATTTCCGGTGTCAAGCCTTGTGCAAGGCAGGAAACTGTCAAGTTGCTACAAAAGAGAAGAGATTTTGGTTGATTATCAAGGCAGATATCAGGATATATTGTACCTTACATAGTGCTGTGCCTCATTTCTTGTCACATAGCTTGAGGGAAAGGGAAATGAGTTTTGCTTTAAAAGCAGAACAGTTTACAAGATACAGACAGAAGGGTTGATGAAAACACACAGAATCATATTTGCTTTCTTCCACTTAGCTCACCAAACTTCCAACTGTTCTTGCTAAAACATGTAACTGCAACTTTATCTGCCTATTTTCATATTTAGTGCTAACTATTTAAGAAGCTGTAATTTATGAAATATCCATATTTATTTAGTCACAGTTGCTATCTTCTGTCTCTCTTTTCACAATTTTCCAATTTTCCCTAAACATATTTTAATATGTTAGTAAAAGGTCATTTGAGAAAATGTAATAAGCTTGGTAGCAAATTTAACCTTGGTAGCTCAGTTCTCCTGGAAACTAAATTTGTAAGAAAATAACACATTCTGCAAATGTTGAATTTTCCTGTGTTTATGCTTATAAGTAACACTTTCAGGTTTTGATCTGGTCCTCACTTAAATGTGTTTTTAAAACTTCTTTTTTTCAAATGAAGAAAAGAGAATTAAACGTCACTTCTACACTGCTGAACTGCTCTTCCACAAAGACATTTTTGAAAGGCAGCCTGGTGTTTGCCCAGACTGTTCCATTTATCATTTGGAGCGTTGTCACTGGAGAAAGGTGGCATTGTGTGTGATATGGTAGCTCTGTTTCTTTCTCCCTCCTTCTCCCACCTCCACCCCCACCTTGTGTTTAGTGTATGTAAACACAGAAGGACATATTGCCCCAGGGCTTAAAGGAGGAATACAACTAGTGAGAAAATCTCACCAAGTGTATAGAATGAGAATTCACAAATAAAACCAGAATAAAATCTGCCAGCATTGCTCTTCATTATCTTTTGTATTAACATGCTGATTTTATTGAGTACCTCTGCTACACAAAAGAGTCAGGCATGAATACAGTTTTAAAGTTGCTTCATGCTGGTAGGGGTACTATGGCCATAATCTAAGGCAGTATAGTATGTGATCAGAGGTACAAATGCTTTTAGAAGTGGTGGTTCCTGTCATTGAAAGGAACAATGGAAGACTTTATGAAAGAAATTGCATTAAGCCTTAAGAAAGATCAGAGTTGTTCTTTCCATCTGGAATGTCACTTCAGCCTACTTTCACTTCTTAAAAATTCAACTTATCTTTTCACGATATACTTTGAAGTCTAGTCTAATCGTTAAGCTATTCCCAATGCCACAAAAGGACATATTCTTTTTTTCTTTTTTCATTCTTGAACCAGGAGTCACCTTCCACTTTTCTTGTTACATCTGTCATATTCCTCCTTCTACTGTACTTGTGGGAAGTGCAGTGGCTCCATATGATAAGCATTGGAGAACCACAAGGTCGATGGTTCAAGCCAGTGGCCTCTCTGCAAGAGAATGATGAAGGTTTCTGCTCCCTTGAAAATGGTTGATTCTAGCAGATAGTTAAGGAGCCCTGGTGACATTGTAGGATAAGCACTGGCCTGATGACAACCAGGTTGGAAGTTTAAATCCAGCAGCTGCTCTGCTGGAGAGAGATGAGGCTTTCTGCTCCCATAAGGATTTATAGCCTAGGAACTTCTATACAGAGTTGCTGTGAGTTGGAATCTACTTGATGGCAGTGTGTCTGGGTTTTTTTCTAGCAGATAATCAGTTCCCTATTCCTTTTAGTGCTCAGCCTGGTATGTGCCATAGCCTCTCAATGGATCTCTCTGAAGCAAATGAATGACTTTATCTGTTCTCTTCATTATGTCCACTGACCTGTTGTGTCACTTGCCAACAAGGGAGAATCTAAGCAACTGGTGCCCCATCTTCCCTAAAATTTGAGAAAAATACATTAACAAGCTTCAGTTTCAGCACAGTGAAAGCTAGTCTCTAAGCATAAGGCTGTGCATTTCATGTTGGCTTCTGACAAGCTTGTATATTACTCAGGAGGTAAATGTAGCCTCAGAGCTGGATGTTGTGTTATTACACTGCTTCCCATGAGCAATCAAGCGGAAAGCTGGTCTTGGCCTTGATGATTGAGTTATTGTTATGGACCTTCATTTTAACTTTGGATTACTATTTTCCTCTGAAAATTATAGTCCCAATTCTGTAGGCCTAAGGGAAAACTGTTGTCTCATAGAAAGCATTTTAGAGGTAATAAGCAGACTCTGAAATGGACTTAAATGCATGGGTATAATTGCTGACATCCTCCAAATTAAAGACGTTTTTAGCTAGTTCACTAACAGTTTAAGAAAATAATTGAGACAATAAGATTAATTTTCAGCTCCTTCAAGCCTAGACCAAGTATTAGAATTGAACACTCTAGTTTCTTTAACAGAGTCTTGGGGTGGTGCTGTAATGTGAGCCCTGGACCACTAACTGCAAGGTCAGTGGTTCAAACCCACCAGCTGCTCCCTGGAAGCCCTATATAGGCTGTTATGAGTTGGAACCAACTTGATGGCACTTAACAACAAGAATTTCTTTAACATTCTGTATTCCTAAAGATAATTATACAAATAGCCAATCATGGTACTACAGAATTGTTAGAACACAAAAATAAGCATTTTATAGATTTTAATATTTAACACACTTGACATACTTTGAACACATTGACAGGAGGGGTCAGTTACTGGAGAAGGATATCATGTTTGTTAGAGTGGAGAATCAGAGAAAGAAAGGAAGACTCCCAACAAGATGGATTGGCACAGTGGCAGCATCAACGGACTCAAGCGCAGCAATGATTGTGAGGTTGGCCCAGGACTGGGCAGTGTTTTGTTCCATTGTGCATAGGGTCACTATGAGTTGGTACTAACTCGATGGCACCTAACAACAACAATAAATAACAAAATTGAACTTTCTTTCTCAGAGAAGAAACAATCGATCATTAGTTTGGTTTTGCAAATGAACAGTTGAAGTAGAGAAATAGGGATTTATTTAATTTCCATTTACTCCAAATTCATAAATTCATTCATCCTTTCTAGTGTGAGCCATTTGGTGAGCAATCTCCTAGTAATTTGGACAACTATCGTGCAACATTTCATATCTGTTCAGACCCAACTTTTATTATAGCCATAATCATAACCACCAGTTCCAAAGTGGTGTTGAACAGCTTCACACAGATGTACTACGTCTGTTCCTCAGCTTGAACAGGGGTTTCTTGATGCTGAGGTATGGGATACATGGCAGAATATACTTGCAATATACACATATGTAGGTAAGTATGACAGCATTTGCTACTAGGGTTCCAGCTCATAAATACACTGGTATATTCCAAACAAAACATGTGTAAATATGTCTCTGTGGTCAGTGGATAACTACTGATTAGTTCTCTCAGTAATACACTTGGCTTGTGCCTTAAAATAAAATTTTAAAAAATGGTCCAATCAAAAGTGTGGCTTCCAAATGATTCTGCATCTAGGCCAGTTAGGTCAGTTCAGAAAGTTATAATAGAAATTGCTTCTAGGATTCCAGAGGGGTAAGGAACTCTGGTAGCGTAGTGGTTACGAATCGGGCTGCAAACCACAAGGCCAGCAGTACGAAACTACCAGCTGCTCCTTGGGAAAAAGATGAGACTTTCTGCTCCCGTAAAGATTTACAGCCTCAGAAACCCTGTTCAGGGTTGCTGTGGGTCGGAAACAACTCGAAAGCACTTAACAACAACAATCTTGAAAACCTTTTTAGAAGGAAAGAGGATTGGGGATTTTTATGAAGAAATTTAAAGAAAATGGGAAATTTCATTGGTGAGAAAAAGGTCAGGAAAGTCACAACAAAGAATTTTTTTCCATCATGACAATGTGCCTGCTCATTCTTTGAGGTATCAAGAAGAATGTTCTATGAGAATTTTGTTGGGAGACCTTACCCCAGCAACCCTCCAGCCCGTATCTTACCCCTTCAGACTTACTTTATTTTTCTTAAAACTAAAAAATATTTAAAAGGAACACAATTTGAGTGCCACGTGGATGTCAAAACTTCTGTTTTGATGTGATGCAAACTAGAGAGCACAGAATTCCTTGGGGGAAGAGTTAGAGATGGTAACACCAACTTCAGAAGTGTAGATATATAGATGTAGGATATGTCAAGAAACAACAGCTTCACATTTGGACATTTTAGTTTAATAAAGGTTTTTCTGGTTGTAAAGAAATGCATTTTGACTTACCTTTATAACCTAGCCACCACTCATCTGTCAGTTTGTCGTACTGGGTGGCTTGTGGGTTGCTGTGATTCTGGAAGTTGTTATGGGTAATTTGAATACCAGAAGAATTACTCACAGTGGTTTCAGCTGAGCTTCCAGAAGACAGACTAGGAAGAAGGAGAGACAGACTTCTTCTGAATATTTAGTCACTGAAAACTTTATGAGTAGCAGTGGAACACTGTCAGCACCAGAATACTGAATATTGAAATGTAATGAAGAACACCAGATGATTGTCAGATATAGTGCCAGAAGATGAGTCCCTCAAGTTGGAAGGCATTTAAAATACCACAGAGACGATATGGCTTCTCAAAGTAGAGGAGACTGAGATGATGCAAATATAGTAAACTTTTGGGACCTTTATTTGCAGATGGGCACAACTCAAAATGAAGAGAAACTGCTCTAAACATCCATTAATAACTGGAAAATGAAATGAATGAAGTACGAATCTATGAAACTTGGAAGTTGTCAAAAATGAAATGTAATGCATAAACATCGATATCCTAGGTATTAGTGAGCTAAAAGGAACTGCAATTGGCCATTCTGAATCTGACAATCAAAATCTGAATTTGCTATGTTAGGAATGACAAATTGAAGAGGAATGGCATTGCATTCATCATCAAAATGAGCATATGGAGTGTGAGATCTGCCTTGAAGTACAACACTGTCTGTGATAGGATAATATCCATATGCCTACAAAGAAGACAAGTTAATACCACTATTATTCAAATCTATGCAAAACCACTAAAGCCAGTGGTGATGAAATTGAAGGATTCTAACAATTTCTTTGGTCTGCAATTGATCAAACATGCAATCAAGATGTATTGATAATTACAGGAAATTGGAATGTAAAGGTGAGAAACAAAGAGGAAGGGTCAGTAGTTGGAAAATATGGCCTTGCTGATAGAAAAGATACTGCACATCCCATGATAGAATTTTGCAAGACCAATGACTTC
>NW_006408661.1:7576334-7578380 GCF_000296735.1 Chrysochloris asiatica
AGGGTAGACTGTAGAATAGACCATCAATTACTCATATCCAAGTTCAGGTAGAAGCTGAACAAAATTAAACAAAGTCCATGAAAGGCAAAATTTGGCCTTGAACATTACCTGTCTGAATTTAGAGATCATCTCAGGAACAGATTTGAGGCATTAGACACTAAAGATTGAAGACCAGAAGAGTTGTGAGATGAAATCAAGAACATCATACAGAAAGGAAACAAAAGGTCATTCAGAAGACAAGAAAGAAGGAAAAGAACAAAATGGATATCTGAAGAGACTCTTAAACTTGCTAGCCAGTGTGGAGATGCTAAAGCAAATGGAAGAAGTGAGTAGATACAAGAGGTGAATAGGAAATTTCAAAGGTAAGCTCGAGAAGATAAAGTCAAATATTATAATGAAATGTGCAAAGACCTGAATTAGAAAACCAAAAGGGAAGAACACTTTCAGCATTTCTCAAGCTGAGGGTACTGAAGAAAAATTCAAGCCTCAACTTGCAGTATTAAAGGATTTAAGGGCAAAATATTGAAGGATGCAGACAGCATCAAAATAAGATGGACAGAACACACAGACTCACTGTACCAAAAAGAAATTGTTGGTGTTCAACCATCTATAGATGTAGCATACAATCAAGAACCAATGATCCTGAAGGAAGGAGTCCAAGGTGCATTGTAGGAGTTGGCAAAGAATAAGACTTCAGTATTTGATGGAATGCAAATTGAAATCTTTCAACAAACTGATGTGGCACTGGAGGCACTCACTCATCTATGCCAAGAAATTTGGAAGGCGACTATCTGGCCAATTAAATGGAAGAGGTCCATAATTGTGTCCATTCCAAAGAGAGGTGACCAAACAGAAGGCAGAAATCATTGCAAAATATCATTAATATCCCATGCAAGCAAAATTTTGCAAATCATAATTCAAAGATGGTTGCAAGCATATATTGACAGAGAACTTGTAGAGGTTCAAGCTGGATTCAGAAGAGGATGTGGAATGAGGGACATGATTGCTGACATTGCTGATGGATCTTGGCTGAAAGCAGTGACTATCAGGAAGATGTTCACCTGTGCACTGTTGACTGCACAAAGGCTTTCAGTTATGTGGATCGTGACAAGCTATGGACAGCATTGCAGAGATTGAGTACACTGAAACACTTAACTATGTTCATGAGGAACCTGTATATAGACTAAGAGGCATTTGTTGAACACTTAACTAAGGAGGAGATCCAGGCAGCTAACAAACATATTAAGAAAAGTTCACGATCACTAGCCATTAGAGAGATGCAAATCAAAACAACAATGGGATACCATCTCACACCAGCAATAACAGCAAAGATCAAAAAAGTTGTTGTTGTTGTTTTTAGGGGCCATCAAGTCGGAATCGACTCATAAAGACCTCATGCACAGCAGAACAAAACAAAGTCCAATCCAGGGCCAATCTCACTACTGAGCCACACTTGAGTCCATCAATGATGTCTCCTAGCCAATCCATCTAGTAGGGGGTCTTCCTCTTTTTCTCCGACCCTCCATCTTACCAAGCATGATTTCCTTCTCCAGTGACTGTGCCCTCCTGTCCAAAGTATAAGAGATGAAGTTTGACCTTCTTGGCCTCTATGGAGCACTCTGGCTGCATTTCTTCCAAAACAGATCTATTGGTTCTTTTGGCAGACAATGGCACTTTCAATATTCTCCTCCAACACCATAATTTGAAGGCATCAATTCTTCTACAGTCTTCCTTATTCACCTTTCAGCTTTTGCATTCATATGAAGTTATTGAAAATACCATGGCTTGGGTCAGGTGCACCTTAGTCCTCAAGCTGACATCTTTGCTCTGTGCAGCAGAGTTGCCTAATGCAATACGTTGTCTGATCTCTTGACTGCTGCTTCCATGAGTGTTGATAGTTGATCGAAGAAGAATGAAGTCCTTGACAACTTCAATCTTTTCTCCGTTGATAAAAATGTTGTTTATTGGTCCAGTGGTGAGGATTTTTGTTTTCTTGACATTGAGATGTAATCCATATCATAGGCTGTGCTCTTTGATCATCATCAG
>NW_006408661.1:7580685-7581720 GCF_000296735.1 Chrysochloris asiatica
TTTTTGACAACTTCCAATTTTCCCAGAGTCATACTTCGTACATTCCATGTTCCAATTTTCAATGGATGTTTGCAGCTGTTTCTTTTCATTTTGAGTTGTGCCCCATCAGCAAATGAAGGTTCTGTGGGCTTTTCTCTCACGAGCTTCACTGTATTCATGTCATCATGGTCAACTCTACTTTGAGGAGTCATCTCTTCCCCAATTGCGTTTTGAGTGACTTCCAACCTGAGTGACTCATTTTTTGGCCCTGTGTCTGACAGTGTTTCTCTGCTATTCATAAGGTTTTCAGTGACTAATGATTCAGAAGTAGTTTGTGATTCTTTCTTCCTAGTCTGTCTTTGTCTGGAAGCTCATCTGAAACTTGTCCTCCATGGGTGACCCTACTGGTTATTTAAAATACCGGTGGCATAGCCCTCTGAATCACAGCAACTCACAGCCTCCACAGCACGGCAGACAGACAAGTGGTGGCTGCTTGGTTTTATGTCGAAACTGTCACTTTAAATTTCAATATCAGTCCTGATACAGTCAAGATGTTCTCTCTCAAGATGGCAGCTCTGGGAATAGCTGAGCGTCTTGAATTTGAAAACAATGTATTTCTTGATTCTCTTACAAATTCCCCTAGCTGTAAGCACTCCAATCCTCCAAATATTCCTTTATATGTGTTTCAGAGTTCCAGCACCATCCTCTGAGCCTGCTTGGCCCAGTATTCCATGTTGTCATTGACAGAGCTCCTCACTACATGTCTACCTGCGCCACCATTTTGATTGAATCAAAAGTAGAGGAAAATAAATGCTGGCAGGGATGTGGAGAGACTGGAACACTCCTGCATTGCTGGTGGGATTGCAAAATGGTCCAGCCTCTCTGGAAAGCAATATGGCACTTCTTCAGAAGGTTGGAAATAGAAAACCCTTATGATCCAGCAATTCCTCTCCTTGGTATTTACCCACAAGAAAAACAAGCCATAACACGAGTAGCTATACATACACTGATCTTCATAGCAGCACTGTTTACAATAGCAAAAAGATGGAGACAGCC
>NW_006408661.1:7582208-7592160 GCF_000296735.1 Chrysochloris asiatica
TCTCTCGCATACCATTATAAATAGAAACTTGAGGGGGAGAGCAAGGAATAGCCAGAAATATCACCATAGAAAGCTTGTAAGTCTGTCTTATGCCTATAACTGATTAGAATACCTAAAATGGGGCTACAATGTGCCCAGTTAAGGAGGCTTCCTATGGAGCCTCTTCATTATATAAGACCATAGAGGGAATCCTGAACCCCATGCAAAATCCTCTGAGGTGGGAAATTTCCACTTGAAAGGACAAGCAGACCAGCCTGGTGTGGCTAGAAGAACAGAAGATAATTCTTGAAAGAAAGACTGACAGGAAAAATACAAAACAATAATGGCAGTCCGACTGATTACTACAAGAAACCAGCCAGTTGCTTGCCCAGGAGACATCAAGGCAAGTGGTCGGGTCCCCTCAGAGAAAACACCCTTCCAATGGGAATACACACTCTGATTGGTGACCATGTTTGTCACCGATAAGGGGAAGTGAGGGAAAAATAGCAATGAAGCTGTGAGCTAAGGCCTACAATGTTCAATAGATGCCTGTGAACCCGGGTGGAGACCTCATTGGCTAGGAGTGTGGCAAGACCTGGGGACTCATGGGCCCGAGTCAGTGACATAGCCACAAAGGACTAGAGTAGAGAGTGAAGTGTCCAGCAGATAATAAGAGAGGGCATACGCATAAGAACACCCATACTTACAGATAATATCCACTTGACCTAGCTTCACTGACTGGATGATCAGAGCTCAACTAGAAGAAGAAAGAAGAGGACAAAAAGAGTTTTTGATGATACAATTTGATGAACTTGATCTATACCTATGGATTCAGTAGCTCAAGAGAGGGAACAAATCTTCATAGCAAGGATCATTCCCACCGCCTCCATACACAGAGTAGACAGGGATGGGCAACTTGGACATTGGCTACCCAAAATGGGGGGCTACAAAGGCAAGAACTGACTGGTTTACAAGCTTTCAAGAGGGAGCCTAGATCCAGAGGGCATGGAAGAAGATAGAAACTCCACTGAGTAGTATCCAATCTCTCTGGGTGGGACTGATGAAAGGAGATGTGGATAGTTCTCTTGTGATATAATAGCAAATAATTTTTATCAGGATCGATTGGAAATGTACAGGTAGATGTTTTGTAGCAAAAAGAGGAGAGTGATTGACTTTGCAGTCTAGGAGCAGAGGTCCCTGGGACCATCAAGGGAGAAGAGCAGAGAGTGGGACCCTACCCAGAGAAGTAGTGATGACAGAGATAGATACAGAGATAATGACGTGGAGAGATGGAGCAGCTGGGGACTTCAGACCTAGAAAGGGAGACGGGCTGTGTGCTGATGACCAGGGGGTGGGGGTGGGGGGCAGGCTTGCAGGGTATACCCTTTGGTTGGTTGATGATGCATGGAGGGGATTGTAACCATGGCAATGAGATGGTATACATTAGGATGAATGTAAAGTTAATGTTCTCCCATGTAAACTATCACATAATTCACAACAAAACATTAAAAATACAAACAGAACAAGGAAACACTGAATGGTTTAAAATCAGGAAAGGTGTGTTGCACTGTTGTATTATTTCACCATTCTTATTCAATCTGTATGCTGAACAAATAATCTGAATTATATGAAGAAAAACATGGTATCAGGATTGGAGGAAGATTCATTTACAACCTGCAATACACAAGATGACACAACTTTACGTGTTGAAAACAAAGCCATCTCAAAATGTTTACTAATGAAGACCAAAGACCACAGCTTTCTGTATGAATTATACCTCAATGTAAAGAAAACAAAAATCCTCACCACTGGACCAATAAATAACATCAAGATAAATGGAGAAACAATTGGAGTGGTCAAAGACTTCATTTTGCTTGGGTCAACCATCAACAGTCAGGTTAGCAGCATTCAAGAAATCAAACAATGTATTGCATTAGGCAAATCTGCTGCACAAGACCTCTTTAAAGTGTTGAAGAGCAAAGAAGTCAGTTTGAAGACTAAGGTGTGCCTGACGCAAGCCATGGTATATGTGAATGTTGTACAGTGAATAAGGAAGACCATAGACGAATTGATGCATTTGAGTTATGGTGTTGGAGAAGAATATTATAAGCACCAAGGACTGCCAGACAAACAAACAAATCTGTGTTGGAAAAAGTACAAGAAGAATGCTACTTAGAAGCCATGATAACCAGACTTTTTCTCTCATACTTCAAACATATTATCAGAAGGGACTAGTCCCTGTAAAAGGACATCTTGCTTGGTAAAGTGGAAGGTCAGCAAGAAAGAGAGATACAGCCAATGAGAGAGATCGGCATAGTGGCTGCAACAAAGGACTCAAGCATAGTGAGGATGGTGCAGAACAAGGCAGTGTTTGGTTCTGTTGTACATAGGGTTGGAACTGATTCAATGGCACCTAACAACAAAGAAGAATGGATGCATTTGAATTATGGTATAGTGAAAAATATTGAATATACTGTGTAATGAACAAATCTGTCTGGGAAAAAGAATAGTCAGAATGCTCTTTAGAGGGGAGATAGTGAGCTTCATCACACTTTGGATGTGTTATCAGAAGGACTAGTCTCTGGAGAAGACTATCATGTTTAGTAAAGTAAGGAGTTAGCAAAAATGAGGAAAAACCTCAAGGAGATGGATCAATACAGTGGCTGCAATGATGGGTTCAAACAGCAACGATAGTGAGGATAATAAGCCAGTTAGTATTATGTTCTGCAGTACCTAGGGTCCCTATGAGTCACAATTGAGTTGATGGCAACTAACAACAAGAAAACACATATCATCAGTCTATGTATAATTAATAACTAACAGAACTCTCACTTTGGTTCTTTGTCCAATGAAATAAAATCTAAAAACAACAATATAGAAAATACTGAGCAGAGTGTCTGATATCTTATAGGAGATCAATAAATACTGTTTCACTAATATTTTCACCCTTTTTATAAGCCCCCAATTTTGCAGACGTCAACTTGCCCAATGTCAGTATGTCTAATTGAATTGAATTTTTGGCAAACTGGTTTCAGTACTTTGACATATATCCAAGGTCTCTTCTTATGTGCGTTGCTACAATTTTCTGTGATCTTATTGATGAAGCTTCCTGTGGTCCCTCCCATCAAAATATAGTCTCTCCTGTCTTTGAACGACCACAGTGGTTTACGTGTGTTTCCCTTCAGCTCCGTAGTCCAGTGAATGTGGTCTCTAAAATTCAGAGAAACATGCTTAGATAATGATTTAACCTTCTTATGGCCATTATCCAGGGAGAAAGATGAAGCTCTCTGCTCCCGCACAGATTTACAGCCATGATCATTATGAGTAGGAATTGACTTGATGGCACACAACAACAACAATGGCAGTTGTATTACTGAGACACCTCAGAGAAACTTTGTTTCAAACTCAGTCTTGGTGTAATTTGTCTATAATAACCTCATGTCAGAGTACACCAAACCCTCCTGAATCTTGTGATCTAGTTTGCCTCAGAACTCTCTGGTGCAAGGGTGGAATTACAAGGCCTGGGAAATCTACTTTGCATTTTCCTTTCTCTCAGAAGGGTGAATTGCAAAACAAACAAAGAAAAATTCTACCAGCAGCCTGCCATTTATTCCATAGCATATTCTTTTGATAATCATCCTGTCTACGTTTGCAAGTACTTGCAAACATGAATACATATTATCATCTTTATTTCTCCCATTATAACTATTATTCTTTTTGTCTTAGCCTAATCATACTTTAGATTTTCGTCTTTAACAGCATCTGTCTAACCCAGTGCCTTGAATGTGTTATTGTTGAGTGCTATTAAGTTGATTCTGATTCACAGGGACCCCATGTGACAGTAGAAATGTCCCATTTCCTTGGCTATGATCTTTATAGAAGCAGATTAAGGTCTTTCTCCCATGGAACTTCTGGGAGGATTTGAACTGTCAATCTATTTTGAATGTTCTAAATAAAATATTTTTGGAAAAGAAACAAATTTTCATTGTACTGTATTAGATATGGTCTGGTACATGAAGAAATAGAGACAAGATCACAATGTACAAGGTATATAGCTTCTGGGTAAAAATATAAGTTATTTATAAATGAGTTGTCAATAACTCTACAAGGTCAAACATGATGACAAGCTCAGCAGTACAAAATAAGGCACTGTGGAAGAGATCAACTTTCCAACTTCCCTGCTAAGAGCACTTTCATCCAGCAGTCTGCCCTCTAACTAAGGCAGTTCTGATGGGTATTTCTCAATTCTTAGAAAGGTGGATTGATGTGGTTAAAAATAAAAAAGACTATTTGATGTTTGATAGATGTGAACTGTAACGCTTTGTGTCACTTATGAATGAGCAGTGGGGAGGTTGGCCCAGGATCAGCAGTGTTTCGTTCTGCTGTGCATAAGGTTGCTATGAGTTGGTACTGACTCAATGACACCTAACAACAACAACATGAATGAGTAAAATAGGAATAGCAATGTTATCAAAGACTTTTCAAAGGGCATTTCAGAGTGTTATACGCCAAGTGTTTTACATTTATTTGTCACTGTAAAGTCATTTGAACTGCAAGGTCAGTAGTTCAAGCTCACCAGCTGCTCCTTGGAAACCCAATACAGGGTCGCTATGGGTCAGAATCGACTTAACAACAACAACAATGAGTCTGACTCTAGTCAAATGCACCAATTTGGTTTCACCTCAGCATAAATTGAGGGAGTTTCAAAAAGTGCATGGAAAAATGGGACGAGAAGCTAATATAATTACTCGCACAAGTTTTTTGAAGCTTCTTTGTGCTTCTTGCCTGCATGGGCTCTAATTTCTCCAGTGTTGAGTGGATCAGCTCTGTTCTCTTATATGCGTTCCTACTGAGTAAGTTCTCAGTCTAACTAGGACCCAGATTCCTGTTAGGCTGAGAATACTGATGGGAGCCTATTATGTCCAGTGATGACAATTTGTTTTCTACTCGGAACTGCTACTAGGACCTCAGTGCAGATACCTCAGGAGGAAGTCTGTGAAAATAACATGAGACTTTGAGGAGCTGGAAATAGTTTCAAACTCTCGCAGTGTAGCCAACAGAGCAGAAAAAAAGAGCAAGCACATGTACATGAAACACAAAGCTATTTCATGACACTATTGCATTAAGGTAGAGATGCATTGCAGAAGAGATCTGGTTTTTAGGTGAAGAAAGGACCCTCTGTAGGAAAAGGTAAGGAGAATAACTGGAATTTTCATGTGTGTTATCAAATATTTCTAAGGAGCCCTGGTACCATAGTAGGCTTTGTGTTGGGCTATTAACCACAAGGTCAGCAGTTCAAATCCACGAGGAGAAAGATGAAGTTTTCTGTTTCTGTAAACATTTACAGTCTTGGAAACACTATACATGGTTGCTATGAGTTAGGACTGATTTGACAGCACATCACCACTACCATCAAATATTTCTAATCATAAATAAATTACCATTGGTTATCAGCAAGGACCAGTCCTTGGAGATGGACATCAGGCTTGGTAAAGTGGAGGAACGGAGAAAAAGAGGAAGACCCACAATGAGATAGCTTGACACAGTGGAAAAGCAATGATTTCGAATTATATAACAATAGTGAGGATGGCGCAGGACTAGGCCATGTGCTGTTCTGTTGTGCACAGGATAGTTATGAATCAGAACTGGCTTGATGTCACCTAATAGCAGCATGTACCTATTGATATTTTTTCAAGTGTTTTATATAATTATATTAGTTGTCAGTCAAAAAAATAGTGAGATGAGCTTTAGTATCCCCATTTTACAGAAAGGGAAACAAAGAAAAAAGTTAAATAAATGTCCAAGATTATAGAGCTAATAAATAGTAAAGTTGTAATTTAAATCACAGGAATCATCTAAATAGTCCTGAGTCAAAGACACTCATTAAAGGGCACCTCAACTCTCTAGCACTTAGCAACAACAACAACTCTCTAGGGTAGGCTGAATCTCAGGAATAGAGCATTCAGATTGTAAATGTAAGAAGGAGGACTCTGCCTTTTACCCACTAACCAGCATTTTTCCAACATTAGTGGTGTAAGGAAAGGCTTTAGGAGAACAGTCTATAGAAACTCAAGTACTCTCAAAACTGTCCATTTTGAAAACAAAGTAAATGAAAACAACAACAAAACACAGCATACATTCTGAATTAGTCTTCCCACTGTGTATCATCAATGAAAATAAGAAATTTTACTCCTTTTGTACATTTTATTCTAAAGAAAAATGTAAAGAACTCTTATGAACCCCATTTTATGAGGCAGAGATCAAGCTCAAGGCAGACATGTAAAGTGCTGCATAACAAAAGGAGGCATGGAATTTAAGAGAGTTAATTGAGTTTCAACAAACAAATGTATACTTTGTTGATAAGAATTATGTGAAATGAACACTTCTAGGAGATATTTATTATGAAGACTTATATCTACAAACATGTGGGTTAACCAGCTTGAGTATTGCTAAATGAGTTTATGACAAAAAACATTCTGGTGTGGTGCTGTGGGATAAGCACTCGACAGCAAGATCAGGTGGACTGCAAAGTAGGTGGTTCAAACTCACCAGCCCTTCCTCAGAAACCCTATATAGGGCCGCTATGGTTCAAAACCCACTCAGAGGCTCTTAACAACAACTATGTATACAGTCCATTAATAAAAATAATTATTTTATTTTTTCCTCTCCCTATTTTCATCAAACTAATTCTTTAAGGAATAGTTCAAATCCCACTATTTCCATGAATATCTGATTTCCATTGCTAGAACTTTCATTTTCTTCTTTTTCTTTATTCAGTCCTTATGGAGTCCTGGTGTGGCACTATAGTATAAGCACTTGACCACAAGGTTGGTTTGAACTGCAAGATCAGCAGTTCAAGCTCATCAGTCGATCTTCGGAAACCCTACATAGGGTTGCTATAAGTGGGAGCTTACTAGATTGCATTTAAGGACAACAAAAATACTTTTAATTTAAAAGTGGGGTAATCAACTCTTTGTTCTCCTTGAGCTCTTTTCTGTTTTTTTTCCCTAGGGCAATGAGTCTCAAATCTAGTTTTAACTGCAGAACAGCTTCAGGGTAGAATACGGTTAAAAAATTATAGTTGAGAATATTCTAAAACATTGTCTAAGTACCATAATAAATGCGGAGAATGATTCAGACATTAAACACTATGGTGCTGTTGTTAAGTGCCATGAATTTGGTTCTGACCCATAGTGACCCTGTATAGGGTTTCTGAGGAGCAGCTGGTAAATTTGAACTGCTGACCTTGTGGTTCAAACCAACCTTGTGGTCAAGTGCTTAGCCTACAGTGCCACACAGGACTCTATAGGGACGCAAAAATAAAAAGAGAAAAATTAAGTCACAACAAGAGAAAACAGATATTCATGGAAACAGTGGGACTTGAACTAATTCTTTAATAATTAGTTTGATAAAAATAAGTAGCCCTGTGCTTATGTTGTAGTGCCAAAACTTTTTAAAAGCCAGAGTAGAGACAATTTTCTTGAGAGTGACTTCTAAATGAAAGAGACAGGAGCAATACAATGGGAAACATTGTGTTGTTGTTGCTGTTGGGTACCATCCAGTCAGTTCAGACTCACAGGGACTCTATGCTCAACAAAAAGAAACACTACACAGCCCTGCACTGTCCTCACAATTGTCATTAGGTTTTAGCCCATTGTTGCAACCACTGTGCTGTCAATGCATCTTTTGGGGAAGGGTCTTCCTCTTTTTCACAAACCCTCTACTTTACTAACCATAATGTCCTTTTCCAAGGACTGGTGCCTCCTGGTAACATATACAAAGTATGGAAGACAAAGTCTCATTATTCTTGCTTCAAAGGAGTATTCTGACTGCACTTCTTCTAAGACAGATTTATTTGTTCTTCTGGTAGTCCAATATTCATCAACACCACAGTTCAAATACATCCATTCTTCAGAGGTCTTCCTTATTCATTGTCCAACTTTCACACACACATGTAAGGATTGAAAATACCATGGCTTGGGTCAGGTACACCTTAGTCCTCAAAGTAATAATTTTGTTCTTTAACACTTTGTTGTTAGGTGCCATTGAGGCAATACCAACTCATAGTGAATTTATGTACAACAGAATGAATACTGCCCAGTTCAGTGCCAGTCTCACAATAATTGCTATGCTTGAGTCCACTGCAGCTGCTACTGTGCCAATCCATCTTATTGGGGGTCTTTCTCTTTTTCTGTGACCCTACACTTTACCAGACATGATGCCCTTCTTCAAGGACCGGTCCATTCTGATATCACGTCTGAACTATGAGAGATGAAGACTCGCCAACCTGGATTCTAAGGAGCATTCTGAATATTTCTTCCAACATAGCTTTGTTTGTTCTTCTGGTAGTCCATGGCACTTTTAATATTATCCTCTATCACCATAACTCATATGAATCTATTTTTCTACTGTCTTCCTTATTCATTATACAACTTTCACATGCATCTGAGGCTATTAAAACTACCATGGCTTGAGACATGCTAAACAGGTCTCTTTCAGCAGATTTTCCCAATGCAATAAGTCCTTTGACTTCATGACTGCTGTTTTCATGAGCATTGCTTGTAGATCCAAGTAAAATGAAATCTTTGATAACTTCAATTAAAAACATTTTAAGAAATTTTAAAACTGGGAAAACAAGAGCAAAAGCCTGAAAGAAAATATCATAAATTTTTTCCAATACTAAAATATTAGAATGAGAATAAATGGTGATATAAGAAGAGGAAAAATACTTGCCTGTGGTAAGACTATGATGGATGAGTACTAGGGATGGAGTGAACATCAAAATGCCACTTTTTGATGAGTCTTCATCAGGTTTTCCAGTGGTAGCCCAGAAAACTGAAAGCTGTCAAGTCAGTTTCAACCCATGGCAGCTGCATGTGTGTTACAGTAGCATGTGCTCATTACAGTTTTCAGTAACTGACTTTTCAGAAGTATATCCACCTTAGTAAACCTTTCTTTTAAGGTGTCTCTGGGTATCCTTGAACTGTCAGCCTTTTGGTTAGCAGCCCAGCAACTTTGCCATTTGTACCATTCAGAAACTTAGAAAGCTTATTGTGGAGGTAATTTTCCAACATGGGCTTACCTATGGAATAGTAATGATTGAGGGGTAGGTAAATGATTGAAGCAGTTGAGCTTAGAGGCAACTTTACAAAGTCACACAAAACTTATGTGGGTTGCTATGGTTTCTACAGGAGACCTAGTGTGTACTGTAGGATAAGTACAGAGCTGTTAACTGCAAGACTGGTGATTCAAATCTACCAGCTGCAACTTGGAAACCCTACACAGGGTTGCTATGAGTTGGAACCATTCATCAGTACTTACCAACAACATGGTCTTTTCAAATGGGCTAAGAGTAGTTACAAATGAACTGGAATGCCCAAATGACCAAGGACCTCACACCATGAGTCACTGGGTGATAGCAGAGATATTAGCAGTGGTAGCAATCACAGTGAGGGGGTCAGGGCACACAAGCCATGACTGAGAGGATATCAGTGAGAACAGAAGATGCAAATGCTACATCATGCCCAGATGAGAAGATGGCACATGAGTTCTTGGGGATCCAGAATTTAAAATGAATCTCAAGGAAGAACAGGAAATAAGAAAAGAGGGAAACTGTTGAGAGCAGGCCTCGATATAGGGGTTCAGTTCACGAAGTTGGGAGATCTGGCAGCGACAGCGACAGATAAAGAATACACACAAAGACACAACAAGAGAGACAAGAAGATACCCCGAACCAGAGTGGATGCGACACTGGCGGGTAGACCCTGGACTACCAGCATCGTGGCCCCTGCAGGCAGTAAAGCACCGCCCCGCAAACCTTAACGCATGCCTTTCCAGCTGTAACACCTCTCATGCCAGTCTAAATGCATGCGGGCTTGGGTCTGCGCCTCCGTTTTATTTAGGGGAGGAGCTTTACACAAAGGAAGGCGGGGTTTATTAAGGTGGGGTACAGAAGTGAAATGTGATTAATCGT
>NW_006408661.1:7592700-7594486 GCF_000296735.1 Chrysochloris asiatica
ACTTGTTCTTAGAACCTTAAGCACTGCCAACACAGTGGAGACATTAAGAGGGGCACATTAAGAAACCATTTTCTCAGAGGCTGCAATTACAGGGGTTCGAAGCATAGAGTGAATGAATAGGACTAAAGAGAATTATACAGAGCTGGCCCCACAGTGAGTTCGTAAAAGCCAATGAACCCAGGACCGGGACGTCAGGAGGTTACTTCCTTGAGCCCACAGGGTCTCTGGCCAGCAAGTCTGAGTGCAGCCACGTGCTGGATTTTTGTCCATGACACTGGTCCTCAACATCCCAATACCTGCAGTCTGCAAAAGGAAACTTCTCAGAAGCATTTTACCTTCCCTTAATTTATTTGCTAACATCTTAAACATTTGAAAATTATGTTGTTGGTGGTGATTATGTGGCATGGAATTGGTTCCAACTCATAGTGACCCTGAATAGAATTTCTGAGGCTGTAAATCTTTGCAGGAGCAGAAAGCCTCATCTTTCTTCCACGATCAGCTGGTAGTTTCAAACTGCTGACCTTGAGGTTAGCAGCCTGATTTGTAGCCACTAAACTACCAGAGATTCCTTTTTGGAAATGGAGGCTGGTTAAATAAACAACTTTTGCTTGCAATCTGAACCAACCAAGATAATCATGCCTTCTTTGGCTTGGTAATTGATTCAAGAATGGGCATGAAATTCAGGCCTAAGCCAATCAGTGAATGACATTTTCCTAGTCAAAGTGATAGGCTAAAGGATGGCCATGTAACTTAAATTTTAAATTGATCCAATCCAAGCATTTGTAATAATGTGAATGAGGATAGGATGGCAGATTAAGACGAGGAACCATGCAGATCTCCACCAGCAATAACACAAAATACTGGATGAAACAAGTTCAGGCAACAGTCCCTGAACTCTCAACTACATACAAAGGGAATATTTATAAGTATCAAAGGCTTACTGCTAGTGGGATTTCTAGCAGAAGCAAGAAAAGTGGCATTTTCTAAGTGGCAGCTGCTGGTGGATGCCTAGTGCAGCCATCTTAAGCAGGATGCTGCAGATATGGCAACAGGAGAAAAATTCCATGGCAGAGACCTGACTGATGATCTGAGATAAAAGTCTGAGCAATCTTTCTTCTGCTCATTTCTCTTTCTCCGTCTGCACACCCCTACTCTGGTGACTAGAGGTAGTACCTGAGAGAATGAATATCCACCTAACCCCAGAGGGCTCTACTGCACACACGCATGGATCTGCTCAACAAAGACCACTGGGCCTACAATGAAGTAAGCTTCTTGCAGAGCCTTTGTAGTGTAGAGGACCTTAGGTGGAATCCTGAGCCCCATCCAGAACCTTCTGAAGTGGGACATTTCCACTTAAAAGGGCAAGCAGACCAGCCTGGAACACCTAGAGCAACAGAAGATATATATTGAAAGAAAGATCAGCAGGAAAAATCCAAAACAAAAATGACTATTACAAGAACAAGCAAGTTGTTTGCCAGGGAGCCATCAAGGCAAGCAATCAAATCCCTTCAGGACAAACCCCATTCCAAGACTGAAACTGAAAGAGAACACATGAACTGGTATGTAAGATTGCTGGTAACCACTTTGGCCTACTGGTGAGCAGAGGGAGAAAGGCAGCAACGAAGACATGGACTGAGTTTGCGCACGTTCCATAGACTACTGTCGACCTGGAGATGAAAGAGAGAAGAGGAAGGGCTGGTTGCTCCAAAGTGTGGTGAGACCTGGGGACTTCTGAGCCTATGGACAAGGACCTAGCATTGGAGGGCTAGAACTGAGAGTGAAGTAT
>NW_006408661.1:7595901-7596519 GCF_000296735.1 Chrysochloris asiatica
ACTACATAGATAGCCAACACTTGCTAAAATTACTCTGAGTTGAATAATAAGATAAATGAAAAGGAAAGGCAAGCCTATCTCCTGATCACATCTACCAGGAGGCATACCAAAACTTAATAATATAGCAACAGATATTCATCTAGTTATTGAAAATACATTTAATTACTGAAAATGCACAAAATACAATCGAAGATTTAAGCTCATGTCCAGAAACAAGCTAGAGTATCTGATCACATAAGAATTCCCATTGGAAGGAGGGCAGGCTTTGGAACTGACTGACAAAGAATTCAGGAAAATGATAGTGAAATGCCTCCAAACACTTCACAGAAGGGTTGAAAAATAAGGAAGTCAGGAAAGTACTACAAGAACAATCAAATAATGTGAATGAGGATACTTGTAAATTTAGTCCCTGATGATAACTATCAGAAGCAGCACTAGAAGAAAACCAACATTATGAAAGCAGAGAAAGAACAAGAAAATGAGAAGGGGAAAATAAAACAATGAGAATGTACAGAAGGGAGGCAAAAAGATAATTTTTGGTGACATTATTATGCCATTGAATTAACATTCACCTTGAAAGTGGCGCCACCTCTGGATCAATTACTAATAGTTGTTGTT
>NW_006408661.1:7604830-7612630 GCF_000296735.1 Chrysochloris asiatica
TGGACACTTCACTCTCAACTCTAGCCCTCTGTGGCTATGTCCTTGTCCATGGGCTCAGAAGTTCCCAGGTCCTATCACACTTCATACCAACCAGTCCTTCCTCTTCTCTCTTTCATCTCTAGGTCAATGGGAGTCTAAGGAACATAGTCAAAGTCAGCCCATATCTTCATTGCTGCCTTTCCCTCTCTTCTACTCACCAGCAGACCAATGTGGTCAACAGCAAGCTTACATGCCTGCTCATGTGTTCTCTTCGAGTTTCAGTCTTGGAGGGGGCTTTGTCCTCAAGGGACTTAATTGCTTGCCTTTATGGCTCCCCAGCTAACAACTTGATTGTTCTTATAGTAGCCAATTTAACTGTCATTTTTAATTTTTGGATTTTTCCTGTTGATATTTCTTTTGAGAAGTATCTTCTGCCTTAAATTGACCTTTTGTTCTCCAGGTAATCAGTTAAGAATATGCTGGTGTTGATGCCAGTGGTTTTCAGTTGGTGAAGTGGTAGGTATATGGCCTGAGTGGTCAGGAGAGTACAAAGAGGCCCAGAGTGAGTACATCTGTGAATGCAGGATGTGGAAAGGCATAATGGGTTTGTAGACTTAGCCCTGCAGCATAACTGAAGTAGGGTGTGTAGAAACTGAAGGCAAAGCTTGAATCTCTGATTTAGGGTAGTTCTGTCCCTCTTGATCAGCAGAACCACCTCTGGGTAGTAAGTGACATCTTTTGCCCACACTAAAGAACTTATATCTTTTTCCTGTGTCTGCTGACATCTTACCATGACT
This sequence comes from Chrysochloris asiatica, assembly GCF_000296735.1. Classification (NCBI taxonomy): domain Eukaryota; kingdom Metazoa; phylum Chordata; class Mammalia; order Afrosoricida; family Chrysochloridae; genus Chrysochloris; species Chrysochloris asiatica. The sequence continues at coordinate 7,605,607 of NW_006408661.1, forward strand.
ATTGTGACAACCCTGTGCTAATGATGATACTGTTAGCAGCTAGCATCTGTTGAGTGCATATTCCATACCAGATATTGTTTAAGTAATTTACATACCAACTCCTAATCCTCACAATAATTCTATGAAGTAGATAATGCCATTTTACAGTTTTATTATTCTCACAGGGAATTAAGCAACTTGCTTGAGTATGCAGCTAATACTCTTGGAACCATGCTTTTACCACTGCATTGTATGCCTCACTGGTTACATATTGCAAATTACTTGAACATTCTCCATGCTATTACATACATTTAATGCATTTTATTTTTCACATTTTAAATAAATATTTTATCATTCACATAATCAAACTTCTATTATATAATACTTAGACTTCCTTTTATAAATAATGCTGATGCATATATCTACACAAAGTTTTTTAAATGTATTTTCCATTTTAAGAATGATGTCTCAAAAGTAGAATTATGAAGTTTAATTGTCTAACTATTTTAAAGCTCTTGAAGTATACTGCAAATTTCCAAAAGGACTTTGCCAATTTACGACTTCAGCACCCAAGTAGGAAAGTTGGTCCTTTTTCACCAATACCTCATCATCAAAGTCTTGCTAATGCCATTTTTTTTGTCAATCTGTTATGGATATTAAAGAACAATATTCAATCGTGCTTTTTTTGATTTGGACTTTATACAAGTATGCAATGTTTTGTAATCATTAAGAATTTTCTCTCTAGATAATAAAAAATATCTGAATAATAAAGCTAGTTTAAAAAAACCTCAATTATATATTTAAATTATTTTTTATTTACAATAATTTTGTTGTTAGGTGCCATCAAGTCGGTACTGACTCATAGTGACTCTATGCACAACAGAATGAAACACTGCCTGATCCTGCTCCAAACTCACAATTATTGCCATGCTTGAGCCCATTGATGCTGCCACAATAATTACTTACACTTAAAGAGAATACAGATATTGTACAACTGCACAAATATTAACGCTTTAATCATTATAAACACAAATAAAGTAAGTTGTTGCTAAGTACCATCGATCAGTTCTGACTCATAGCAACCCTGTATAGGGCTTCCGAGAAGCAGCTGGTGAGCTTGAACCGCCAACCTCATAGTTCAAACCAGACATGCTATCCAGCACATTAACCCACAGCACCACACCAGGACTCCAAGAAAGTAGCTAAGTAGAACATATTAACCAATAACCAGTGAGATAAAATGACCAAGTATAAATGAAATTAGTACTACAATGCTATTTAACTGTATATCGCTCAACAACAACAAAAAATAATAAAGATTATATGAATTGGGGAAAAAAGAAAAATAAGTAAATACATTTTAATACCAAGTTATAAAAATGGTTCTTAGAAATTATTTTTTAAAATATGTACTCATTCTTTCCACTGAATCTTTTAGTGCTTAGCTTAACTTTTAAATGCCCTTTCCTCAACTGGAGCTTTGAGAACCTATAAATAGTTCATCCATTCTGCACCACACTTTCCTCTTTCCTTTAATGCTTTATGGCCTCCCATAAGAATGTGCTTAGGCCAGCTGTCCTTCAGCCCAATTTCCTATAAATATTCATTTTTTAATGATAATAATTAAAAACACTAATTTGCTCTTATCCAAGGCATTTTCCACAGAGACCTCTTGGTACTTCACAAATACTAATTAAGCATCAGAAATGAGACTATCTACTCCAGCTTTATGAAATGCCTGTGGATTTGTCCCCATAGCTATTTTCCAAGCATATACAAAGACAGCAGCAACAGAGGCAAGAGTCTCCAGAGCACCATGATGAATGTGGAGAGCAAACTGCTTGACTCCAGTTTGGGCCTAAGATGCTGCCAGGAGGAAGCATTAAGTCTCTTCTCCAAGCTAAAGATGGCTTATTGTAGAGATCAAGATGAAGTTGCCCATTCTTCCCCCTTTTAACCCAGAAAATCCATTTACCCAAGGAGCTCTGATAGCGTAGTGGTTTCGAATCGGGTTGTGAACTGCAAGGTCAGCAGTTTGAAACTACCAGCGGTTCCGTGGGAGAAAGATGAGAAGTTCTGCTCCCGAAAAGATTTACAGCCTTGGAAACCCTGTACAGGGTCGCTATGAGTCGGAACCGACTCCACGGCACATAACAACAACAACAACAATGGCTTACTGATGTTGTGAGCTGCTGTTCAGTCAACTCAAAAACGAAACTTACACCATTTTCATGATCATGGGTATGACTGATTATGACATGAAGCCCTGGTGGGGGCGGTTCAGATACTCTGACAGACACTATTCTGTTGTAATCCATAAATTTTCGCTGGCGAATTTTCAGAAGTAGATCACTAGGCCTTTCTTCCTACTCTGTCTTGGTCTGGAAACACCACTGAAACTTGTCCACTCTGATTGACACTGCTGGTATCTGAAATATTGATGGCATTATTTCTGGTATCATAGCAATTCATAAGTCACCACAGTATGAGAAACACAGATAGGTGGCTGATTCAAGAGTTTGGTAGTGTTTTTCAAAACTGAAAAAGAGAACCAGCAAATAGTATTTTTAACTCTGGCATTACCAAATTATCCTTTTTGCTTTGATTTTTTTGTGGAGCTCTGGTAGCGTAGTGGTTACGAATCGGGCTGCGAACCTTAAGGTCAGCGGTTCGAAACTACCAGCCGCTCCGCGGGAGAAAGATGAGGCTTTCTACTCCCGTAAGGATTTACACCCTTGGAAACCCTGTACAGGGTCGCTATGGGTCGGAACCGACTCGACGGCACTTAACAACAACAACAACAACCATTTGTTTTCAGTAGTGGAAACCATGCTGAAATCAAGGAAGAAAAAGTTTTTAAAGTAATATGAATTTTTACACAATTATGTAGAATATTTCAGTCTTGTTGTTGTTATGTTCCGTGGAGTCAGTTCCGATTCATACTGACCCTGTACAGGGTTTCCAAGGCTGTAAATCTTTACGGGAACAGAAAGCTTCATCTTTCTCCCATGGAACAGCTGGTAGTTTTGAACTACTGACCTTGCGGTTCGCAGCCTGATTCGTAACCACTACGCTATTTAAGTCTTAAGTGAGCTCAATTTTTTTCAAACTAAGGGAACTGAAGAAAAAATTCAAGTCTTGACATATAATATTGACGGATTCTTTGGATAAAACATTGAATGATATAGTAAGCATCATAAGACGATGGAAAAAATACAGAGTCACTTTACCAAAAGAAATGGTCGTATTCAACCATTTCAAGAAGTAGCATATGATCAAGAGCCAGTAACACTGTCACGAAGAAGTCCAAGGTATACTGAAGTCATTGGCAAAGAACAAGACTCTGGTATTTGATGGGATACAAACTGAAATATCTCAACAAACTGATGTGGCACTGGAGGCACTTACTCATCTATGCAGAGAAATTTGAAAGATAACTCCCTGGCCAACTGACTGAAAATTATCCTTATTTGTGCCCATTCCCAAGAGAGGTGACCCAATGGAATGCAGAAATCATTGGACAATATCATTAATACTTCATGGAAATAAAATTTTGCTAAAAATAATTAAAAACGGGCTGCAGCAATTTCCAAAGGTTCAAGCTGGATTCTGACACTGATGTGGAATGAGGGATATCACTGCTAACATCAGATGGATGGATCTTGGCTGAAAGCAGAGAATACCAGAAAGTTGTTCACTTGTGCTTTATTGACTACACAACAGTTTTTGTTTGTTTGTTTGTTTTTGCTGAAAAAGTGTATTTATTATATAATTGTGAACTCTACAGTGAATCATTAAAGGATTAACATTAAGTTGATGGCCTGGTAACAATCAGTAAACAAAAATTTTTCACATTACTTTCAAAATCTCAGGGTCATTTCTTATTTGCGTGAACTATATAACTCAATATTTTCTTTCATCTTCATTCATATGTGTTTTATATTTGGTTGTTTTCCATACTTGTTTTAACAAGAACTTGATAATATAGCAAGATTGGTTTAATTTCTACATAAAATTTCCACATAGGTTTGTTGCATTTTTAGCTAGAATTCTCCCAAGTTCTGTGGAACCAGTCATCTTGCCATACGCATCTTGGTTGTCAAACAAGACACTTAGCAAGAGAATGGAAGTTAATAAATCAATACCTTTGTATCTGTAGTCTTTAAAATAGAAGATATTTGTTAGATATTATAAAGATCACTTCATCCTAATGAAGGTATAAAGAGTAGAAAGAATATTAGACTAGGTATTCTGTAGATCATAAGCCTAGCTGACCTTGATAGATCTTCCAAATAAATGACATCTAAGATTTCCTTTCATTCTAATTCAAGCTCACTGTGTTCCTCCCATAGGCCTTCTTTCTATCCTTTGATAATTCAAAGCTGTTACCTTTCTTGTTTACTCCAGTTCCCAATGAACACTCACTCAATTCTCAAAGAATGCCCCCTTAGAGGAAAATTTCTGAATTCTTATTTACAGTTATTAGCATATACTCTTATTACATGTGTAGGTGTCTGAAATGACCTTCAATCTTCACTTAGGGTTGGTTCAACTAAAGTCTACCTCATGTCAGTAGAATCTGAGCGTAGGAGGGTAGAGCTCAATAACATAAACCTCACTGTGGGTAATCAATACTTACTTGTTGAATAAATAAATATGACATGATTACCCTTCAACATGTTTAGAGAATCAAAAACAGTGACAAAAATTCCTCTCATTTACATATTTTCAAAATACAACATCAGTTTTATCTATTATGTATGAAGGAAAGCTGGCATGCCTATTAAAGCACTAACTTTTGTAGAAGAAGTGATTTTCTTCAAGGTCACACTGATAGTACATAAATAGTGAGGCTGAAATGGGGGCTCAGACCTTAAACGTACAATAGGCCTTTTACTACTGCAAATAGACATGAGAACTTAATGTCCTTGGTACTTAACTTTGTTTCACAATCTTAGAACATAGGTTGTGTTGGCTGAACTGAGTGGTTGTTGTTATTGTTGTTGTTAAGTGCCGTGGAGTCGGTTCTGACTCATAGTGACTCTGTACAGGGTTTCCGAGGCTGTAAATCGTTATGGGAGCAGAAAGCCTCATCTTTCTCCCACAAAACAGCTGGTAGTTTCGAACTGCTGACTTTGCGGTTCACAGCCCGATTCGAATGCAGCATGACTTATTTTTGTACTGATCAATATGCAGGTTAAGTCAAAGATGCAGAGTAGAGAATGGAAGCAGTCAACACCCAGTGAATCAGGGATGTAGTCAGGTTGGAAGAATCTGATACAGGAAGGATGCAATACGTCTTAAGAGTTGGCATGAGGTCTTATGCATAGTCAGTAAGGTCATCGTACGTTGGTGATACTGGACAATTGGAATCTCTAGAAGATGGTACTTAGCCACCCTGTGTTATTAATGATGGTATCCACATGGACTGATGTTTGTATTATGAGGGTCATTTGTGGGGAGACTTGAATTATAATGTAACTTGCTGACACTGGGCATGTCATTGCAGAGAGCTTGTGGGATGACAGCAAAAGAGGAATGAAGCCACTCAGCAGGACAGAGTCCTTGGCCTACTGACTGCAGTAGTAGATACACTATGCACATGCATACTGGTATAGATATGCTGGTGACAATGGTAGGACCTCTAGAAGTCAGGAAACAGATTCACATTCATCATAACAAAAAGCCTATGACTGTTTGCAGGCCAAAGAAATTGCTTTAAACTGTACAACTATATAAAACCATGTATCTTTGAATTTATTAGCATGAAACGAGATATTCTGCCTTCTTGAGGGGAATCCTCATAAAAAATGTGTTTCATTGTCTTTGATACAGTTAGGAGTTGTATTGATGTGGTGTTCTGGAATATGTCATCCTTACATGAATAGTAAGCATCTTGAAAATCAGTCACTGGTAGTTGCAGAAGCTCTAGTAGGCATGTGACAAAGGAGGCTCAGTCATAGAAGTTGGAGGTGGATTTGATTCTGATGGAGTGACTGGCATGAACATAGAAGTTCCTGTTGATGTCTGTAAGGTTAGGAAGGTGACATCGGACAACAGCTTATCAATCTTTATAGTCAAAAATTTTAAGTTTATGTTAAGATCTGTCACAATAGCTATAATGTTATCAATGTGTTCTTTAATATCACTTTGACTTTTTCTAACTTAATGGTCTTTGGAGAGATCATCAGAATCCTTGGGCCCTAGATCCTCACTATCTCTCTTTGCACTCTTCATGCTGATCATGCGTCCTTCACAGGTCGTTCAATCTGGCTTTCCTATGAGATTTGATGTTGCAAGTGCCATTTCCTGGCTTTCTAAAGATTGACCTGAATCCTTCAGCAGTGGGTTCTGTTGACATTATTAGTGCTTTGAGGTGGTGACTTGGGCACAGTTTTATTGATGCTAATAATTACAAATCTTTTTAGAACCTCATTGAATGCTTCAAAATGAGATGTTTTTAATGTGTATTTGTTAATAGTAGACCTTCATATACAGCATTTGCTCTTAAAGCCATATCACTCAGTCTTTAGTCTTCACCACCTCACTAAAACCACTCTTGTTATGGTCACAAACTCCCCCAGGTTCCAACCCCAACAGGGATTTTTCAATCTTCACTTCCTAATACAAAGGATTTTGATTATGTGGATTATGACAAACTATGCACAAACTTTGCAGAGAATGAGTATTCTGCAACACTTAATTGTGCTCATGGGGAACCTGTACATAGAATATGAGGCAGTTGTTTGAACAAAGCAAGGGAACACTTTGCTGTTGTTGTTAAGTGCCATTGAGTTGGTTCCAACTCATAGCGACTTTGTATAGAATTTGCAAGGAGCAGCTGATGACTTTGAACCACCAACCTTGGAGTTCAAACTAACCTTGCAGTCCAGTGCTTTATCCCACTGTGCCACACCTGAATGATTTAAAATTAGGAAAGGTATGCCCAAGTGTTGTATTCTTTCACCACACTCATTCAGCTTGCATGCTGAGCAAATAATTCATGAAGTTGGACTATGTGAAGAAAAACATGGCATTTGGGTTA
>NW_006408661.1:7614356-7617027 GCF_000296735.1 Chrysochloris asiatica
TATATTAGACTTTATAGGTATCTTGAAAATCTATTAATTATATAAATTATTACCTTTCGTTTATGGTAGCTATTAAAAATCCCATATATACTATATCACACATTGGAAAATATTTTAATAACTGTTGTTGTTAAATGCTGTTGAGTTCGTTTTCACTCATAGTGACCCTGTATTGGGTTTCCAAAGAGCAGCTGGTGGATTTGAACTGCTGACCTTGTGGTTTGAGGTTTAGTGCTGATCCTACAGCACCACACTAGTAGTCCTTTAATAACTGTAGTTCAATATAATAGTTGTCCTTTACAATATATTTTATTTTATATACAAACAGTAATTCTAACAGAATACACATTCATCTATATTGTACATAAAACATTCTCCAGAACAGACCCTATGAGAATAAGTAAAAAAGTATTGCTAGTAGGGTTCCAGTTCACATATGCACACAGTTATTTCAAACAAGATGTGTGTAAACATGTCTCTGCAACCAGTGGATGGCTGTAGATAATTTCACTCAGTAAAGTACTGCCTTCTGAAAAATGATCCAGTCAAACTGGATTCTGAGATCTGTTCGGCCAGTGAATTCAAGACAGAGAGGTCAGATAAGAGGGTTATGGTGACTGCTTTTGGGATTGAAAAGGGGGTATTCTTAATAGATTTTCTTGAAAGACACAGGATGATCATAGGAGCTTATTAGGAAGATAAGTGAAGAAAATTTGAGATTGCATTGGTGAGAAAAAGACCAGGGAAGTTGCGCAGAGAATATTTTTTTCCAACAGGACAATGCAGTGACTCATCCTTCAGTGATACTAAGGGCTATCCTATGGGAATTTCATTGAGAAACCTTACCCCCTTCGCTATACATTCCTGCTATTGTCCTTTTAGACTTCTTTTCCCCAAAATTCAAAGAACATTTAAAAGGAACATGATATGAGCCACTGCAGGAAAAACATCCTGATGTTTTGTTAGATGCGGTATAAATAAGAAGAGCACAGAATTCCTCAGGGAATTGTTTTTGCTGTTGTTGTTAAGTACCATAAAGTCACTTTTGACTCATAGCAACCTTATGCACAACAGTACAAACCAGTGGCCCAGTCCTGCACCATCCTCATAATTGTTGTGACATTTGAGCCCATTGTTACTCCCTCCGTGTCAATCCATCTCACTAAGGGTCTTCTTTTTCACTGACCCTCCACATTACGTTGGATCACCTCTCTTTGGAATGAGCACAAATACGGATCTCTTCCGATTGGTTGGCCAGACAGCTGTGTTCCAAATTTCGTGGCATAGATGAGTGAGCACCTCCAGTGTTGCATCTGTTTGTTGAAAATTTTCTATTTGTAGTCTCTCAATTCCTGTAATTGTTTTTCACCAATATCTTCAGTGCAGCTTGGGATTCTTCCTTCATTCAGTATCATTGGTTCTTAATCATATACTACCTGTAGGATAAGCACTGGCCTGCCAAACACAAGGTCAATGGTTCTAACTCACCAGCTGCTCCTCAGAAATTCTATAAAGAATCACTATGAATCAGAACTGACTTGACAACACTTACAACAACTTACTGAAATGGCTGAATATCAACCATTTCTTTTTGGTATAGTGATTTGTTTATTCATTCCATCTTCTTTTGATGCTTTCTGCAGCATTCAGTATTTTCTACAGCACTCATTATTTTAAGTCAAGACTTGAATTTTTCTTCAGTTCTTTTTGCTTCAGAAATACTTCTTCTGTTTTGGTTTTCTAACTGGAGATTTTTGTACATTTCATTATAATTCTTGACTTTGTCTTCTCAAGCTGGCCTTTCAAATTTTCTGTTCAGCTCTTTTACTTCCTTATTTTTTCCATTTGCATCTGCTTCTCTATGCTCAAAAGCAAATTTCAGAGTCTCTTCTAATATCCATCTTGCTCTCTTCTTTCTTTCCTGTCTTTTTAATGACCTTTTGCTTTCTTCATGATGATGTTTTTGATATCATCCCACAACTCTTCTGGTGGGATATATTCAAGATCGAACCTTGGCTCTTGTGGAGTTGTTTTAATTGTCTTCAGCTTCAGCCTGAATTTGCATATGAGCAATTGATGGTCTGCTCCACTGTAGACCCCTGGGACTTGTTTTGGCTGATGATATGGAGCTTTTTCACAGTCTCTTCCCACAGATGTAGTCAATTTGATTCCTGTGTATTCCATCTGGTGAGGCCCATGTGTATAGTCACATTTTATCTTGTTTTAAAATGTGTTGTAAAATTCTATTAGGCACTCTGCAGCATCATTGCTATCACCAAAGCAATCTTTTCCAATAACTGATCCTTCCTCTTTGTTTCCAGCTTTCACATTCCAATCGTCAGTGATTATTAGTGCATTTTGATTGCAAGTTTGATCAATATTAGACTGAAAAAGTTGGTTGTTGTTGTTAAGTGCCATCAAGTCACTTCTGACTCATAAATACACTGTATGAGGGTTTCCAAGGAGTGGATAGTAGGTAAGAACCTCCAAGTAGTCCAGTACTTATTCTACAGAGCCATACCAGGATGAAGATATTGGTAGCACCCTTCAATTTCATCACTGCTGCTTTTAGAGGTTGTGTATATTTGAAATTTATTGCATTAACTGATCCTCCTTATGTTGTTGTTGTTGTTAGGTGCCATCGAGTCGGAACCAAGTCATAGCGACCCTA
>NW_006408661.1:7618972-7621878 GCF_000296735.1 Chrysochloris asiatica
TCAGATGATCTCTAAATTCAGGTGGGATAAATTCAAGGTCATATTTTGGCTCTCATGGACTTGTTTTCATTTTCTTCAGTTTCAGTTTGAATTTGCATATGAGTAATTGATGGTAGTGCTGTGGTAGCTTGAGTTGCTGTGATTCTGAGGGCTATGCCATTGGTATTTTATATAACCAGCAGGGTCACCCATGGTGGACAGGTTTCAGATGAGCTTCCAGACAAAGACAGACTAGGAAGAAAGAGTGACGAACTATTCCTAATTGTTATTCACTGAAAACCTTATGAATAACAGAGAAACACTGTCAGATACAGTGCCAGAAAATTAGCCCCTCAGGATGGAAGGCACTCAAAATGCGACTGGTCCTCCTTATTAGCGTATGGAAATTATACTATAACAGGCAGCACTACTTTAAGACAGATCGTCAGATGTTCTTTTTCATGGTGAATATGATGTTATGCCTCTTCAATTTGACATTCTCATCATAATAATGGCTCTATTAACGTAGTGGTTACGAATTGAGTTGCTAACCTCAAGGTCAGCAGTTCAAAACTACTAGCTGTTCCATGGGAAAAAGATGATGTTTTCTGCTCCTCTAAAGATTTAAAGCCTCGGAAACCCTGTACAGGGTCTATATGAGTCAGAACCAACTCCACGGCACACCACCACCACTACCATCATCATAAACCATATGATTGTTCCAAAATGACCAATACCAGTCTATTTAAGCTCACTAATGCCTAGGATATGTATCTTTATGTGTTCCCTTTCATTTCTGACAACTACCAATTTTCCTAGATTCGTACTTTGAACATTCCATGTTCGATTATCAATATATGTTACAGCTCTTTCCCTTCATTGTGAGTTGTTCTCCTCAGCAAATGAAAAGTCCCAGGAAGTTTTGCTCCATTCACATCATTATGGTCAACTCTGCTTTGAGGCAGCAACTCTTCTGCAGTAATATTTTGAGTGTCTTCGAAGCTGAGTGGCATTTAATCTGACAATGTTCCCCTGCTATTCATAAGATTTTCAATGACTAACCATTCAGAAATGGTTGTCCTCTCCTATCTACCCTGTCTTAGTCTGGAAGGTCTGTTGAAAGTTGCCCATCATGGGTGACCATGCGCTAATATTTAAAACACCCTTGGCATAGCTTTCAGTATCATAGCAACATGCAAGCCACCACAGTATGACAAACTTACAGATGAGTAGTAGACATGTGACTATTCTGGTATTTAAAACACTGGTAGCATAAGTTCTATCATCACATCAACACACAAGCCACTTCACTGGTCTGACCATAAAATAAGTATTGCATATCACATACAAACTACAAAAAGTAGTTCATTTAAAAAATCATTTAGTGTGCAGGAAGAGCATGTTGAAATAAAAAGAAAAGCATATATTTATATGAGAAATGCCTGAAATAAAAAATTTCTGCTATCCTAGTATAGGTTAAAATTCTTTATGGACAAAAATCACTGTCCGAAAAATCACTTTCATATATACTTCCTGCAGATAATTACTATTACTTTTTATTTATTTATTTTTGTTTTTCTGCATTTCAATTTTTGTTGCACTGTTCATACTGTACTTAATAGCATAACTGTTAAAAGTGTTCTGAGTAAGATTTCTCAGATCTACAGAGCAAAAATCACCAACACTTGAATACTAGGAGTAAAGTATGACATATTGAAATGGAACTTTTATGAATATAATTACATACTCAATGATTCCCATCTTGTTTCAGTTTTATATATATCACATTTTCATACTAATGATTTCAGAGGTATTAATAAGTTTAGAGAATCCTGATAAAATTTCAGATAAATCAGACTTTATACCATGTTGACACATTCTTATCTTGAAGACTGAGATTCGTTGCAAATGTCAGAGTTATAACCCACATTTTCAGCTAAGTTGTAAAGCAAAAGAAACTACTCTGTATAGGCTTATTTGTTAGAGATTATTAGATAGTAAAAAGGTTTCATGATTTGAGGAAGAGCTCCTATGATAATGTACTATGACCATTTGCATAATTTTAAAAAATGCAACAAAATACTTTATCCCAATGGAAATAGTAGTGTATAGTATCATATCACCTGAAATAGAAGAATATCTTCAAATTTTATACCCAGGGAGCCCATTTAATTCCTAGCAGATAAGTACATACTTAAGAACTGCTTATAGTTACCTAATGGAAAAAAAGCAATCTTTGCATATGCTATTCTGCTACCACTCATCTGTTAGTCTGTCGTACTGAAGTGGCTTGTGTATAGCCTGTGATGCTGGAAGCTATGACACAGGTATTTTAAATACCTGCAGAATCACCAATGGTAGACAGATTTCAGCAGAACTTCCCGACTAAGACACACTTGGAAGAAGCAGAGAAAGACCACTTTAGAAGGACCACTAACAACTTTATGAATAGCATCAGAACATTGGCTGATATAGTGTTGAATGACTGTTGTTGTTAGGTGCCATCAAGTCGGTACCAACTCATAGTGACCCTATGCACAACAGTTCAAAACACTCCCTGATCCTGGGCCAATCTCACAATTGTTGCCACGCTTGAGCCCACCAATGCTGCCACTTTGCCAATCCATCTTGCTGGGGGTCTTCCTCCTATTCTCTGACCCTCCACCTTACCAAACATGATACCCTTCTCCAGCGACAGGTCCCTTCTGACAATATGTCCGAGGTATGTGAGACAAAGTTTGGCCAGCCTGGCCACCAAGGAACACTCGGGCTGCAATTCTTCCAACACAGACCAGTTTATTCTTTTGGCAGTCCATGTCACTTTGAATATTCTCCAACACCATAACTCGAAAGCATCAATTATTTTACAGTCTTAATAATTCACTGTCCAGCTTTCATATGCATATGAGGTTATTGAAAATACCATG
>NW_006408661.1:7622318-7638714 GCF_000296735.1 Chrysochloris asiatica
AGCTTCTCAGATTATTTGTTCAGCATACAGGTTGAATAAGTATGGTGAAAGAATACAACTCTGTTGCACACCTTTCTTAATTTTAAACCATTCAGTGTTCCTATGTTCTGTTTGAACAACTGCTTCTTTGTCCATGTACAGATTCCTCATGAGCACAATTAGGAGTTCAGGAATAATCATACTTCGCAATGTTGCTCATAGCTTGTCATAATCCACACAATTGAAAGCCTTTGCATAGTCAATAAAGCATAGGTAAACATCTTTCTGATATTCTCTGCTTTCATCCAAGGTCCATCACACATCAGCAATAATGTCCCTTGTTTCACGGCCTCGTCTTTAACCCCTGGAATTTCTCTGTCAATGTATGCTTGCAACAGATTCTGTGTTACCTTTAGTAAAACTTTACTTGCATGGGATATCAAACATATTTTCCGATGATTTTTGCATTCCATTGGGTCATCTCTCTTTGGAATGGGCACAAATATGGATTTTTTTCCAATCAGTTTGCCAGATAGGTGTCTTCCAAATTTCTTGGTATAGATGAGTGAGTGCCTCTTGTGCCACCTCACTTTCTTGAAATATTTCAATATTTATTCCATTAATTCCTGGTGCCTTGTTCTTTGCCAATTCCTTCAATGCACCTTGGACTTCCTCCTTCAGTATCACTGGCTCTTTATCATATGCTACATCTTGAAATGGTTGAACATCAATCACTTCCTTTTGGTACAGTGACTCTGTGTATCCCTTCCATCTTCTTTTGATGCTGTCTGCATCATTAAATAATTTGCCCAGAGAATCCTTCAATAATGAAAGTCAAGCCTTTATTTTTTTCTTCAATTTCCCCCAGCTTGAGAAATGCTGTGTTCTTTCTTTTTGGTTTTCTGACTCCAGATCCTTGCACATTTCATTGTAATATTTGGCTTTATCTTCTTGAGCTGATCTTTGAAATTTTCTGTTCAGCTCTTGGACCTCCTCATTTCTTCCACTTGCTTTAATATCTCTATGCTGGATAGCAAGTTTTAGCATCTCTTCTGACATCCATTTTGATCTTTTCCTTCTTTCTTGTCTTCTTAATGACTTTTTGCTTTCTTCAAGTATGATGTTCTTGATGTCATCCCACAACTCTTCTGGTCTTCGGTCTTTAGTGTTTAAAGTATCAAGTCTGTTCTTCAGAATCTCTCTAAATTCAGGTGGGATATATTCAAGGTCATATTTTGGCTCTTGTGGCTTTGTTTTCATTTTCTTCAGCTTCAATCTGAATTTGCAGATGCAGTCAATTTGATTTCCATGTATTCTATCTGGCGAGGTCCATGTGTATAGTCATCTCTTATGCTGTCTAAAGAAGGTATTTGAAATGAACATATAATTGATTTTGCAGAATTCTATCATGCAATCTCCATTATCATTTCTATCACCAAGGCCATATTTTCTAACTGCTGATCCTTCCTCTTTGTTTTCAACCTAATCACCACTAATTATCAATACATCTTGATAGCATGTTTGATCAATTTCAGATTGAAGAAGTTGGTAGGGTTCTTCTATTTCATCCTCACTGGCTGTAGTGGTTGGTGCATAAATTTGCATAATAGTGGTATTAACTTTTTTCCCCAGTAGGCTCATAGGTATTATCCCTTCACAGACAGCATTGTACCTCATGACTGATCTGGTTATGTTCTTTTTGACAATGACTGCAACACCATTCCTCTTCAATTTGTCATTCCCGGCATAGTAAACTAAGCCATTGTCAGATTCAAAATGACCAGTACCAGTCTATTTCAGCTCACTAGTGCCTAAAATATCGATATTTATGTGTTCCATTTCACTTTGGACAATTTCTAATTTTCTTAGATTTATACTTTGTACATTCCATGTTCTGATTTTAATGGATGCTTACAGCTGTTTCTCTTCATTTTGAGTTGTGCCCCATCATCAAATGAGGGTCCTGTAGGCTTTACTCCCATGGGCTTTATTCCATTAATGTCATCATGGTTTACTCTACTTTGAGGAGGCAGATCTTTCCCAGTCACTTTTTGAGTGCCTTCCAACCTGAGGTTCTCATTTTCAGGCACTATATCTGACAGTGTTTCTCTGCTCTTCACAAGTTTGTCATGACTAAATATTCAGAAGTGGTTCATCACTACTTCTTCCTAGTCTGTCTTTGTCTGGAAGCTCATCTGAAACATGTCCACCCTGCTGGTATTTAAAATACTGGTGGCATAGTTTCCAGAATAACAGCAACTCACAAGCCACCACAGTACAACAAACCGACAGACAAGTGATGGTTCTGAATGATGAGCACCTCAAACTGGAAGACACTCAAAATACAACGGGGGAAGAGTTGCCTCCTCAAGGTATAGTTGACCTTAATGGATAGTTGACCTTTGCTAAGCAAAGTTTTCAGGAACTTGATTGGGTGTCTCAGTGTAAACAAATAGAAAATCCTCACAACTTGACCAATAAATAACATCCTGACAAATGGAGAAATGATTGAAGTTGTCAAAGATTAAATTTTGCTTGGATCCACAATCAGTGCTCATGTAAGCAGCAGTCAATAAATAAAATGATGTATATTGCATTTAACAACTCTGCTAAACAAGACCTCCTGAACTTGTTAAAGAGCAAAGTTAATCACTTTGAGGACTAAGGAGTGCCTGTCAGAAGCCATAGTATTTTCAATAATTACCTCATATGTATGTGGAAGTTGTACAATGAATAAGGAAGACTATAGATGAATTGATTCATTTAAATTATTATTTTGGAGGAGAATATTGAAAATACTATGGACTTCCAGTAGAACAAATAAATCTGTATAAAAGAAACACAGTCTTAATGCTTCTTGGAAGTGACTATGGTGAGATTTGTCATGTACTTTGAACATGTTGTCAGAAGCGACCAATCCCTGGAGAAGGACATCTTGCTTGGTATAATGGAAGGTCAATAAAAAAGAGCAAGAACCACAATGAGATGGACTGTTACAGTGGCAGCAACTTTGAATTCAAACATAAGAATTCTGAAGATGGTACAGGACTAGGGAGTGTTTTTGTTCTTTTGTGCAGAAGGTTGCTATGAGTAGAATTGATTTGATAGCACCTAACAACAAAGGAGCTCTGGTAGCGTAGTGGTTACGAATCGGGCTGCGAACCTTAAGGTCAGCGGTTCGAAACTACCAGCTGCTCCGCGGGAGAAAGATGAGGCTTTCTACTCCCGTAAAGATTTACACCCTCAGAAACCCTGTACAGGGTCGCTACGGGTCGGACCCGACTAGTTGGCACTTAACAACAACAACAACAACAACAAAAGGTTATTTTGTAAAGTTCTAAGAATGATTCCAAATATTCTTTTTTCTTCTTACTTGGTTAAATGAATATGTAAACATTCCTCTGGATCTTGAATCTAAACTTATATTAAGAAGTATTACTTTGACTCGTACTAAAGCATATCATTTCCACTACAAATTTTCTCTTTTTCAATTTTAGCCTCTGATGGGCAGAGTTTCATTTTTACTGGGAGATAAGATTTTCTTATAGGCATCATCCAGCTTCAAGCTCTGGGATTCATGGATGTGCCTGGGGCTATTTTATGGACCTCATGGAGTCTTGAAATTGCCTTCAATGATGGATAAGTTTGCATGTGCAATTATCTGAGAAAATAATCTAGTAAATCTCAAGTGGGTCTGTGACACCCTCTTTTCCCCTTAGAAAGAGTTAAGAAACACTAGAGGAAAAATCTGTGATGTTATCAATCAGTTAGGAAGTGAAGGTCTGAGCGAAGAAATTTATAGAAACTTATTTTCCTTATAAGTTCATTGTAGGCAAGTGTGAGTATGAGTCTGATACTGAAGAACTAGGATGGAGGTCAGGAACAGGGACTACATTAGAAAAATTAAATAATGCTTACATTATGCCAAAAACCTTTAAAATACCTTATGTGGTTAAGTTTAGATGTTAACTTAAGGTCAAATGTTGTTAAGTGCTGTTGAGTGTGTTCCAGCTCATAGCAACCCTGTATAGGTTTCCTGAGGAGCAACTGGTGGGTTTGAACTGTCAAATTTTGGTTCAAAGTCTAATGCTGGTCCTACAGTGCCACATCAGGAGTGCAAATAGTAATAATCAATTGAAGGCAATCAGAGTAAATGAGTAAGAAACAGCATTTGAGACCCAGTTTGTATACTTTTAGAATATGGCTTCTAATTGTTTGATGAAACAAAGATTTTTTACTAGAAGAGGCATAGAGCCCTGGTAGTGCTGTAGCATAAGCACTGGACTGCTAACCACAAGGTCAGCAGTTAGTGCAAACCAAAACTCTCGGAAACCCTATGAGTTGGAACCAACTTGATGGCACACAACACCAACTGGAGATACATTAAGTAAGAAAGGGTGATCTCTGTGCATAGAGTTGTGCCATATAAAGATGGTATGTAAGAGGAGTTTTGCAAGGCTTTATGGAAGAGTTCATGTTTTGAGGGTAATCTAGTTGCTATGGGGTTGATTGTGTTTCTTGGCAACCTCATGCATGTCTGAATGGAACTGTGTTACATAGTTTTCAATGGCTGAATTTTCAGAAGTAGATTATCAGGCCTTTCTTACGAAGTGGCTCTGGGTGGACTTGAACTTACAAAGTTTTGATTAGCAGACAAGCATGTTAACCATGTTCGCCACTCAGGAGATCTGATTTGAGGGTAGACCTTTCAATTGGAGGGTCCGGTGTGCCTCCCCATATCTGGAATTCCTCGGAGAAACTCCACAATGACTGAGAAACCTAAGATGAAGTAAGCTTGCCTGTCTTTCCTACCTTGTGTCTGCTGCTGCCTGTTACTCTCCTTTGTTGCATTCACTTTCAAGAAACCCCATTCAGAAAGTGAAGTGTCCAGCTGATAAGAAGAGAGGGCATATGCATAAAAACATCATCCACACTTGCAGATAATACCCACTTCATTGACTGGATGATCAGACCTCAACTAAAAGAAGAAAGAAGAGGGAAAAAAAGAATAATCTGATACAATTTGATGAACTTGACCTACACCTATGGATGAAGTAGCTCAAAAGAGGGAACAAATCTTTACAGCGAGGATCATTCCCACCCCCTCCATACACAGAGTAGACAGGGATGGACAACTTGTACATTGGCTACCCAAAATGGGCGGGGGGTACAAAGGAAAGAAGTGACTGGCTTACAAGTTTTCAAGAGGGAGCCTGGATCCAGAGGGTGTGGAGGAAGGTAGAATTTTCACTGAGTAGTACCCAATCTGTCTGGGCAGGGCTAATGAAAGGAGATGGGGATAGGTCCCTTGTGGTAAAATTGTGAATAATTGTTATCAGGACTGACTGTGAGGGTTGGAAATGTAAATGTGGATGTTTTGTAGCAAAAGGAGGGGAGTGACTGACTTTGCAGTCTAGGAGCAGAGGTCCCTAGGACCATCAAGGGAGAAGAGCGGAAAGCAGGATCCCACCCAGAGAAGCTGTAACATAGAGATGGAGGCAGAGATGATGACATGGAGCAGCTGGGGACTCTAGACCCAGAGTGGGAGAGGGGCTGTGTGCTGACGACCGGGGGGACAGGCTTGCAGGGTACATTCTTTGGTTGGTTGATGATGCATGGAGGGGATTGTAACCATGACAATGAAACGATATACAATATACAATATGAGGATTGTAAAGCTAATGTTCTCCCATGTAAACTATCACATAATTCAAAATAAACATTAAAAAAAAGAAACCACATTCATGAGCATAGCATTTGTGAGACAGAATTTCTCACCTTGAGCTATAAGACAGTAAAAATAAAAGTGTTGTCTATGTTAGAAGTGCCATCACCAAAAGCCATTTCATAGAGATTAGAATAAATAGTAATATTTGAGCAGAAAAACAACCCTCTAATATCTGGCTTTAGACTCCAGAATGGATTATAGGAAGTGGTTTTCATCTTCAAAGTCTTGAATTCCTCAGGAAGTACCTCATGCATTTTGGTCCAGGTACTACCTGTGCCAACTTTGACCACTTCCTGCGGAAAAGTGCCAAGTATCATGCTGATTTTTGCATAAAGAAAGAGTCATATTAACCCATAGAAGTACAAACTGGAGACATAATGGTTTAGTTAGGAAGAACATGAGAAATGTTAGTACAATTAGTCTTGCAGCTCTGTAGGTTGTTTTACTTGCTTTATGTCAAACACTGATTAATGTTAGGAATGGAGAATCTGGACCCAGTTCTAGAAATTCTATGTTGAAAGGAAAATAGCCATAAATATATATATTAATAATAAAGGCTGGTGACAGAATCAGGAAAATGAAGGTAGAAAGGGAATCTAATGTATGACAAATGAGTTGGTGTATTGGAATGGACACTTTTCTCTACTCATCAGCTCTTTGCATTTTGCTTTAATTTTTGGCTTAGACTGTTTGCCAAGATGCATGAGCTTTGATGGGTGTTAGGCACACGAGTGCACTCTCTATGCAATTTAGGGAACAAATTAGGCTATTTGGGAAGCATCAGGTAAGAAGAACTTGGGTAGGGTCCGGAGGAAGTTGAATTTAACGTGTCTGGAACAGCTGGGAGAGGAGTGCCACGCAAAGGATAAGCCATCCTTAGAGAAAGAAATAATGATCACAAAAGCTTTTGAAGAGAGCAAATGGATTCCCATATCAAAAATTTTAAATTAACACTGTAAGCATGACTCAAAATTGCATCTACACCCATGTTCCTGAATTAGTTACAAATTTACAAAACTAAATTTGACTATAAATTCTAGCAGAATATGAAATCCCTTTCCTTCTTTATGGAAAAACCCTTCAGTAAATACTCAGGGGATATTGTTTCCTCAGGGCAAAGTAACACAATATTGATCTAGGAGTATGATGAGAAATCACTATTGAACAACAAGGCCTGGGTTCTAAATTTATTCTTATCAAAATGCAGGAATCAACAACTACCTTTCTGTGATTTTGGTTCTCTGGTATTTGAGATGATTTTTCCCTTGATATTTATTATCAGTTATATGAACCACCTCAAACTGTAATTCCAAAACTTCCATCACCAAGTGCAGTTCCATTAGCCAAAGGAGATTTACAGACTCTGACAAATGGTGATGTGTAGCATACAAACCCAGGGATACCTTTCAGAGTTGATGGGAAAGCCTGTTTATAGAACTCTCATTAAGAAGGGAAGAGGCAGAATGCTCACATAACATCTTAATATTAGTATTCCCAATGGAATAGGGAAAGAGGTTGTTCATAATGAAATTCTCACATTACCCTACAGGATTACAAATAAGGCATTCTCAGGGGAAGCTATAGAACTTTATTGAAAAGAGGACTGCTGGTGGAAATGGTAATGAGCAAAATGTATAATGTCACATACATTTGATGGGAATCAATTAGCAAGATCTTTTAATACTAGGGAATGCTAACTTTGACTGGCTTGAAATATAAGAAACTTGTGTAAGGTGTGCTTTGACAATATTTAGTAAATCAGTCTACACTCTAACACTCCTGGAAGATTTATGTGTTTTATGGAATAGCAAAAGAGGCTTGGGAGGGAAGTGACATCAATATTGCAAAGCAGGAAATAAGAGCTAGAAACAAGATTGTCCAAGAACAAGTCTAGGCTAGTACAGAGTAACAGATAACCTTTTAACAATGTGGTTCTACCAAATTGTAGAGGGAGTATAACTGCTCTTGTTTCCAGTATGATTTTCCCAGCCAACTTGTCCTGGGAAATATCACTTGGACATTTTTGTGTTGTATCAAGTCCTCCAAACAGGTGTTCTTTCTCCCATTCAGTTACTTGGGTCTAAGACCCACAACAAAATGAGGAAGATACATGAGATAGAGTATTCCATAGTAGACTCTCTGTGCCAACACTGCCCAATAGTGCAGCCACTAGGAATGTGTGACTACTGAGCACTTCAAATGTGGCTAGTCTCAATTGATCTGTGTAGTAATCACAAAATACAGAATGACTTAAAAACTTTGGTGCCAAAAGAAAAGAAAAGATCTTGATGATAATTTTAAAACTGATTATACAAGGGGGTTTCAAAACATTTGTGGAAAAGCTCCATTTTTCCAGAAACTTTTTGAATTCCAAAATGTGAAGATTTTGAAGTTCTGGGTTAAATAAAATATGGAAAAGTATGCAACAGGGTTTTAGTCTTTCACCACACTTATTAAATCTGTATGCTGAGCAAATAATCCAAGAAGCTGAAGAACATGACATCAGGACTGGCAGAAAACTCATTAACAACTTGCAACATGCAGATGATATAACTTTGCTTGCTGAAAGTAAAGAGGACTTAAAATACTAATGAAGATCAAAGACCACAGCCTTCGGTATAGGTTGTACCTCAATGTAAAGAAAACAAAAATCCTCACAACTGGACCAATGATATCATGATAAATGGAGAAAAGATTGAAGTCATCAAGACTTTCATTTTGTTTAGATCCACTACCAACACTCATGGAAACAACAGTCAAGAAATCAAACAATGTATATTAGGCAAATAAGGCTCACAAGACCTCTTTGAAGTGTTCAAGAGCAAAGATGTCAATTTGAAGATTATGATGTGCCTAACCCAAACCATGGTATTTTCACTAGCTTCATATGCATGTGATAATTGGACAGCAAATAAGGTAGACATTAGAAGAATTGATGCATTTGGGTTATGGTGTTAGAGAATAATATTAAAACACAATGACCTACTAGAAGAACAAACAAATCTGTGTTGTATGAAGTATAGTGAGAAGCTAGACTGATGAGACTTTGTCTCTCATACTTCAGACATATGATTAGGAGGGACTAGTTCCTGGAGAAGGACATCATGCTAGCTAAAGTGGAGGCTCAGCGTATAAGAAGATCCCTAATGAGATGGATTGGCACAGTGGCAGCTACAACTATCCCAAGTTTAACAATGATTTTGAGGATGGTGCAGGACTAGACAGTGTTTCATTCTGCTGTGCATAATGTCACTATGAGTTGGAACTGACTCAACATCACCTAACAAGAACAACAATATATCCACTAGAAACTTTAAAATTATACATGTGGTTTACATCTATGGCTAACCCTTTTTTTCAAGTGGCCGGTACTTCTACAGAAACATCAAAGAATATTTTCACTTGATTGTGAGATCAGCCAGCTTCTCTAATCTCTCAAGGGTAGATACAATATGCTTTGTTTTAGTTATAGTTTTGTAGTGTGTAATAAGGAATTGAAAACAACTGTGCTGATTATTTAAGAATACAACATACAAGAGGGTTTCAGAAAGTTAGTAGAAAAATGGAATGAACAGCTAATGAAATTTTTTCCATGAAAAATTTGAAGCCTCCCATGCATGCCACATAGATTGATTTTTAAATGGAAGCCTTCACAGTATCATTTTTTAAAAAATTTACTGAATAAAAACACTCATGGCTGATGAGTTGATTGAGACTCATAACAACCCTATATATTAGGGTAGAATTGTTCCATAGGGTTTTCAAGGCTGTAAATCTTTACAGACATAGAGTGTCACATTTTTCCTACCAAACAGGAAGGGTTCAATCTCTGAACTTTCAGCTGAGCACTTACTCACTGAGTCATCAGGGCCCCAGGGTTCTCTATTTAGTGAACAAGAGGCTATTTTCCAAATACATTTTACAAATTGCTCTGAAACTGATAATTTTGGGACTCAGAAGTTCTTTGCTCCTCTTAATCTCAGTGTGCTCAGTATCTTTCTCACAGGGATGTTACATGCTATTAAATGATCATATATGAAAGTGACTGGTCCCTATAAATCATGTACAATCGCTAGTTAAAAGTTATGTAGTTATATCTTCTTTCCTATACAAAATAAATAAATAAATAAAATAAATAAAAGCAGATGGTGGTAAGGTAACTGTAATGATGGGTTGGGGGTGGGAGGTTTAGGGGAAGTGGAGGGAGGTGATGGTAGAGCATAGGGTAAGGGCAGACACCTCATATATTGGATTTTGGGGAGGGCAATACAAGAAGGGGGATGAGGTGGAAGACCAAGGTAGATAGGGTAACACTGAGACAGGTTTGCCCGGGTTAAGTGGGACAAAGGTAAATCGTGATGCATGCTCAAACTTGGAACAGTAGGGCTCTGTGATACAGGGATGTAAGCATAGTTTGAAGAGGGGAAATAATATTAAGATGCTTGATTGTCTTATAAATATTGGTTTCCCACTATCATAAAACAGACACTTGAGTGGGATAGAAAGGAATGTCAGGAAACATGATTACAGAAAACTTGTAAGCCCATCTTCAGCCTATAACAGATTGAAATACGTAAAAGGGGTTCTAGAACTTGCCCAGTGAAATAGGCCTCTTGTAGAGCCTTTGCAGAATATAGGACCTTAGGTGGAATCCTGAGTCCCATCCAGAACCTTCTGAGGTGGGACATTACCACTAGAAAGGACAAGCAGACCAGCCTGGAGAAGCTAGAATGACAAAAGATACATCTTCAAAGAAACATCATTAGGAAAAACCCCAAACAAAAATGTCAGTGTGACTGGCTACTATCAGAATAAGCAAGCTGTTCACAGGGAAGACATCAAGGTAAGCAATCAAGTTTCTTTAGGACAACCCCCACCCTCTAAAACTCAAAGGGAACACATGAGTAGGCATGTAAGCTTGCTGGCGACCACATTGGTCTACTGGTAAGTGGAAGAGGGGGAAAGACAGCAATGAAGAAATGGGCTGAATTCAACCATGGTCCACTGACTTCTATTGACCTGGAGATGAGAGAGAGAAGAGGAAGGGCTGGTTGGTCCAAAGTGTGGTGAGACCTGGGGACACCTGAGACCGTGGACAAGGACATAGCCACAGAAAGCTAGTGCTGACAGTGAAGCATCCAGGTGATATGAAGTTAGGGGATATGCACAAGAACACCCGAACTTGCAGATAGTATCCATTTGACCTAGACTTGAAGGCTTGATAATCAGAGCTCGACTACAGGAAGATTTAAAAAAAAAAAAAAAAATTGATAAAGGAAACAAGGGTAAATTGCTACAATTTGATGAACCTGTACTCATGGAGGCTGTTGTTGTTGTTAAGTATCGTGGAGTTGGTTCCGACTCATAGCGACCCTGTACAGGGTTTCCAAGGCTGTAAATCTTTACGGGAGCAGAAAGCCTCATCTTTCTCCCGTGGAACTGCTGGTAGTTTCAAACTGCTGACCTTGAGGTTAGCAGCCCAATTCATAACCACTATGCTACCAGAGCTCCATGGAGGTAGTAACTGTAAATATCAACAGAGAAGGAAGGAGTCTTCACATCAAGTATCAATGCAATCCCCTCTGTACACAGGTTAGATAAGGACGGGCAACTTAGACCTTGGCTGCCTAAAATGAGGGGGCGATAAAGGCACGAAGTGACTGGCTTACAAGGTTTCAAGAGGGAGTTTAGTTTTAGAGTGTATGGGGGAAGAAAGAGTCCTCACTGAATATTTTTCATCTTGTCAAGATGGGTCTGGTTAAAAGATATGGGGATAAGAGTCTTATGATTCAGTAGTGAGTAATTGTTATCATGACTAATTTCGACTGTCACAATTGTAAAATTAGAAGTTTTGTAATAAAAATGGGGGAGCAGTTAATCTTACAGTCCAGAAACAAAGGACCCTAAGACCATCATGGGAGAAGAGAACAAGCAGAATGTGGAACTTTATCCAAAGAATCAGCAACACCAGAGATGTAGGCAGAGATGGGGACATGGAGAGTGGGAGCAACTGAGGACTCTAAATTCATGGGAAGAAAGGGACTAAAAGATAGTAGCCAGGAGGCAGACTTGCAGAATGTGCCCTTTGGTGGTGTAAATTATTATATATGCCTGTGTGTGTTTTTTTTTTTTAAAAAGAGATAAAGTGAATAGAGAGAAATACTGTTAACTGATGGTATACATGGAGGGGATTGTAATCATTGTGCTGAAACAAGCTGTATGATTTGTTTAAAGTAAAACTGATGATCTGCCCTGTAAACTTTCACTCAATCCACAATAAAAATTTAAAGGAAAAAAAAACCAAAAACACCACAAAACAGATGGTGGACACAAAGCAAAGACACAATCTCGATAAAGAACTCATATACTGAGGAATTCAAACAATAAGTAAAATACATCAAGTATGCTCATGTTTCTGAGGGAACTCCCATCTCTAATTTTGAGGAATGTCCACTTGCAGGGTAGCACACCCCCTGGTACTGGAAACAAGGTCATGTGACCTACAGAGCAAAGAGTAGATGACTGGAATCTGCCTGAAAATGCCAATGGGTGTGGAAGGATTTCTGCATGGTACATCTGTCAGCATCATGTTAGCTCTATATTCCAGGCATACAGTGCTCTTTGAAATTTGCTTATGATACCAACAGAGTAGTAAAGTATTTGGCCTTACCCAAAGAAAAGTTTTGGGTTTTGTTCTCTGCTTCTGGGAGGTAATCTCTGAAACAATGGAATGTGGTGTCTGATAGGAGTGATTTGTGTATCTGGGACATTGCACCATAGTGAATAATCAAATAATGTGATTTAGGGTGGGGACTATACAGAGGTGGTTGGCCACCTCCACATAGTTTTAGAGTAAGGGTTGGTTAGTTGAGAAAGATCAACAATATGACTTAAGATGGTATCAGATGACCTGGAGTCTCAGGTCAACTAAATAGGCAATCAACCTATCAATCATACAGAAGTCCTAATAAAAACTCTGAACACTGATGCACAGTGAATTTTTCTTGTTGCCAATGTCCCATGCAATACACATTGTCACACTTTCATACCAGGAAAGTAACACATCCATGACTCTAAAGGGAGAGGACAATGGAAGCTTCATGCTTAGGACCCTACTAGACTCTGCCCTCCCTGTGAAGTAGTTCTCTCAGTTGTCTTCAATTTTATCTTTTCCTTGTAATGAACCAAAAGTATGTTTATGATAGGCTTCAGTGAGTTAATTCTGTAAGTTCTTCTAATGAATTATCAAACCTGAGGGTGGTTTTGGGCATTCTTCCAAACCTACAGTTTGTGTCAGAAGTAAGGGCAATTTTACTTGATCCTTTAACCTTGTTGTTGACTTTAATTGCTAGAGGTTATGAATCGGGTTGCTAACCTCAAGGTCAGCCGTTCGAAACTACCAGATGTTCCGTGGGAGAAAGATGAGGTTTTCCACTCCCATAAAGATTTACAACCTCAGAAACCCTGTACAGGTTCGCTATGAGTTGGAACCGACTCCATGGCACATAACAACTACCAACTCTTTGAAGTCCATAGCTCTTAAATTAAAACTTTAATATTTGTATTTTTAAAAGTCATTTAGAGTACTTTTTTTCCAGCACTAGAAGGAGGATTGGTGAGACGCTGTAGGATAAATACTGGACTGCTGACAAAAAGGTCAATGGTTCAAATTCACCAGTTGGTCCTCAGAAACCCTACACAGAGTCGTTATGAATCATAACTGACTTAATAACACTTAACAACAACAACAAGCAGGAAGATTGTGGCCATGATGGGCAGAGATACAGTAACACTATTATAGGGGCTTCCCTGGTACTATCAAAAGTAAAGAAGTCATTTCCCATTTTCTTTCTTGTCTTTGTTATTCAACAGTTCCTAGTTTTCTTACAAAAGCATCATGGTTTTTTCATTTATATTTCATGACATTTTGTTTATATAAAGAGATGAGTTGATTTCTGTGGTTTACCTCATGTTTTCCATTTATACAACTATTATGAAAATGAAAGTAAGGAAGCACTGAGATCATGGATCATGAAAAGGTAATAATATAAAGCACAGGTTACAATTCATATCTAGAAAAAGTCAGGGAATGAGTGTTGGTAATTATTATCTGTCAACATGAAGAAAATGCATAGAGTTAAAGACATGATGAAAAGGATCGGAAGCTTGAAGATCTTGGGGAAACGATTAACTGCTTCCAACTATAAAGATTGAACCTATCATTAAGGCATAGTTAACTAGGAACTTAACACAACAATCATCTAATTGGAGGAATATTTTCTAGTTCATAAATCAGGTACAATGCACTTCCTCATTAAAGTGCACACTGTAAGATCAACACTGGACTTCAAACTTACCAGCTACTTCTCAGACACTCTATACAGGGTTGCTATGAGTCAGAACCAACTTAATGGCATTTAACAACACCACCACTACCACACAGAATAAGGTAAGGAACATTCTCACCATGCCCTTGAGTGAACTGATACTCAGCCTTATTCACCCAGGGTGAATAAGGGCATCTAACTAAGCAACTCACCTGGAGTTCATGCTCCATTTGAACAATGGTCATTTTCTGAGGATACTCACGCTGTGGTTTCTCAGTCCTCCGTTAGAGGAAGCGGTAAATGCATAGATTATCAGGTGTCACAAAGGTTGACCATTTTGCTATTTGATCACTTACTATCTTAGCAAATATAATTTTTTCTTAGATAAAAAATTCCCATACGAGATAAAGTTCAGAGAATGAATTGTCCTTATTTTATAAACAAATATTTTAGGAATCAGATAGAGTTTGTTTTGCCCTGTTGGAAAAGGGTGATGACTGGATTCAGATCAAATTGTTCACTGATGGAGAGCTAGGCTGGAATGGGGTCAAGACAGTTAGAAGGTACCAATTCACTCTATATGGTGGGAAGGACATCGAACGTTTTTATAATGCAGTGAATAAGTTCAACCGTTTAACACACCATTATGTATTTTTAAATAAACACAAAATTAAATAACATCTTACAACTCTAAGTCCTAACCCAGAGAGATGTAGGACTTGGTCTCTTTTTTGATAAAATATTTGCCTGATTCCATGTAACTTGGGGGAGGGTATTAAATTTCTTTTAGTTCTACGAGACAAAATGCACTCCTATTCTATGCACACATCATATCCACCTACAAACTGTTTATCCTCCAAGTTCCTTTTATCTTCCTGTCAATTATTTGCCAAGAGCTAAACCAGAAGGAAAATAAAAATAAAGAGAAAGGCGGGAAGGGGTTAGGATGAACAAGTAAAAGGTCAGTTCTTCTGACTCAAATGAAAATAATTTAGAAACAGTTTATCCTTTCCATTTACTTTCGTTATTTTCATTATGTTATTTTATTTTATCTTTTTAGATAATTTTTATTTCATCTCCGTGAATGTAACCCTCTGTAGAACAAGTCATCTCCTTCTTTGTTGTGGCTCCTACTTCCCTTCCACCCACCTTCTCATACCTTCTCGCCACTGTCCTTAGGTACATGTTGCCCCTTTGTTTTTGAATGATTTACAATGCCATCATTCATAGTGAGCATATCTTACTAGTGTTGCTCTTCCCATTATATGCCTATCTACTGCTTGGCTGAAAGAGGGTGTTTTTCTTTCCAGACCTGAAGGGTAGTCGAGGGCCATAGTAGTATTTGGTTCCTCCAGTCTCTTTCTCACCCTAAAACCCACTATTTCTAAAAAATAATTTTGAGTTTTGTTCCACATATTATGCTGTTCTATCCAGGACCTTCTAGTGTGATCCCATTCAGAGCAGCTGGTAGTGGTAACTGGGCCACCAACTGCTTCTTCTGGTCTCAGGATCATGGAGACTGATGTTCATAATGTTTCATTAGTCCATTGGACAAATTGATTCTAAGCATCTTCAATTCTCATCACTCTTCTTTCTTCTGCACATGAAGAGACCAAGAGCTACACTTTGATGGTCACTCATGAGCTTTTAATATCCCAGAGGCTACTCACCAAAGTAAGATGTAGAACACTGTCTTTGAGTATTATGTTGGGCTAATTGACCATGGTGTTCCTTAAGACTATGATCATGAGCCCCGAGGCTCAGCTACTCATTGCCTTAAGATGTTTGATCATATCTAGGTTTCATCATTTTGTCTGCTATATGCACCAAACATTTTGTGATGTTTGCAGGAAAGGTAAATGCTCATGTACCAATTTCCTTTTCCATACTCTTATATATTTGTGGTGCATGAAAATGTTTGCATACAAATACATATTTATATTCATATACATATATACACACATACATAAACATATGCACATATTCTACTATTATTCTCATAATCATTCAAATGTTTATTCATGTATCTACCCACAGAATATTGTTGTTCTAAAGTTGTAGATGTCACACTATTTAACTCTATCCCCTTTTAGTCCATGTATACACCCTGTGTCTTCACCAGTGTTCATCATACTTCTGCCAACCTCCCTCTTCTTGTATATTGACCTTCCCTTTCTTGTATGTTGCCCTCCCCATCACCCAAGTTAACATATGTTGTTGTTGTTGTCAGGTGGCATCAAGTCGGAACCGACTCATATTGACCCCATGCACAGCAGAAAGAAACAATGTCCGATCCTGGGCCAACCTCACTACCGCTGCCACACTTGAGTCCATCAATGATGCCACCTGGCCAATCCATCTC
>NW_006408661.1:7639554-7640359 GCF_000296735.1 Chrysochloris asiatica
ACATCATTGTTCCAGGGTTGTGTACATATCACTATTCACATCTATCCCCTTTAAGTCATGCATACCTCTCTGTGTTTTCAGCTATCCACATTATTCTTCTGCCACTATCCTTCAGGTATATTGCTCTCATCCTTCTTGTATATGGTCCCCATTATCACCCAAGCTAACACGTGTCTACCCTCTAACCTTGAATTACTCTCCTCTCCCTCCACCACTGGTAACCATCTTTTAGAATGGAAATATTTTCTTAAGATTTTACAATAATGGACTCATACAATATTTGTCCTTTTGTGATAGACTAATTTCACTCAGCATAATGTCCTCCAGGTTCATCCAAGTAATGAAGTGCTTCACAGATTCATTGTTAATCTTCAACGTTGCCTAGTATTCCACTGTGTGTATTATTAGTTTGTTTATCCATTTTTCCATTGTCGGGCACTTAGTCTGATCTTTTCCCTATTTGTAAACAGTGTTGCAATGAACTTTGGCATGCATACATCTACTTGTGTTCTGGATCATATTTCTTGTGGATATATACCAAGCAGAGGAATTTCTGGGTCTTAAGATACCTCTTTTTCAAACTTTCTGAGGAATCGCCATACCATTCTCCAGAGAATTTGAAACATTTTACAGTCCCACCAGCAATTTTGGATGGTCCCAGTATCTCCACACCCTCAGAATTTGTTCTTTCTTCTTTCTTTTTATTTCACTGTTACCATTGGTGTGAGATGTTATCTTATTGTTGTTTTGATTCACATCTCTCTAATGGCTAATGATTGTGAACATTTCTTCACATATTTGTTGG
>NW_006408661.1:7640863-7641777 GCF_000296735.1 Chrysochloris asiatica
CTATGGGTCAGAACCAACTTGACGGAAGTTAACAACAACAAACATAGTTATAGGTTCTACATTTCGGTCTTTAATCCATGTTGAGTTTATTTTTGTATATGGTGTGAGGTATGGATATTGTTTCATTCTCCTACACATTGATTTCCAGTGTTGTCAGTACCGTTTGTTAAAGAGTTTATGTCTTCCCCATTTAATGTGTTTTGGCCCTTTGTCAAAGGTCAATTGACTGTATATGGATGATTTCACTTCTGGGTTCTCAATTCTGTTCTATGAATCTTTCATTGCACCATTGACCACTGTGGCTGTGTAGTAATTTTTGTGATCAAGGGGTTAGAAGCCTTCAACTTTGTTCCTCTTAAGCAGTGCTTTACTTAACCAAGGTCTCTTTCTTTTCCATATAAAGTTTGTGATAATGATTTCCATCTCTTTAAAGAATGATATAGAAATCTCGGTTGGGATTGTGTTATAGCTATACATTGCTTTGGGTTTGTTGTTTTGTTAGGTGCCATCGAGTCAGTCCTGGCACACAGTGACCCAACGCACAACAGGAGGAAACACTTCCTGGTCCTGTGCCAACCTCACAATCATTGCTACATTACTGCCACTGTGCCAATCCATCTCATTGAAGGTCTTGCTATTTTTCTCTGACCTTTGATTTTACCAAACATGATATTCTACTCCCTCCTGACAATATGTCCAAAGTATGAGAGATGAAGTCTGGCCATCCTGGCTTCCAGGGAGCATTCTGGCTGTACTTCTTCAAACACAGATTGGTTTCTTCTTTTGGCAGTCCATGCTTCTTTTAGTACAGTGCCATAGCTAAAATCATCAATTCTTCTACACGCTTCTTATTCACTGTCCAACTTTTGCATGCATATGAGGCTATTGAAAATACCATGGCTTGGGTCAGGTGC
>NW_006408661.1:7643487-7645038 GCF_000296735.1 Chrysochloris asiatica
CCTTCTTTCTTGTCTTCTTAATGACCTTTTGTTTTCTTCCTATATGATATTCTTGATGCTATCCCACAACTCTACTGGTCTTCTGTCTTTATTGTCTAATGCATCATATCTGTTCTTGAGATGGTCTCTAAATTCAGGCAGGATATTCTCAAGGTCATATTTTAGCTCTTATGGACTTGTTTTAATTTTCTTCAGCCTCAGCCTGAACTTGCATATTAGCAATTCATGATCTGTTCCAAAGTTGACCTTTGGCCTTGTTTTGACAGATGATGTGGAGCTTCTCCACTGTCTTTACCACAGAGGTATTCAATTAGATACCTATTTATTCCATCTAGTGTGGTCCATGTGTATAGTCATCAAGGTATTTGCAATGAAAAAGTCATTGGTCTTGCAAATTCTGTCATGTGATATCCATCATTGTTTCTATCAGCAAAGCCATATTTTCCAATGACTGATCCTTTTTCTTTGTTTCCAACCTTTGCACTCCAATTACCAGTAATTATCACTACATCTTGATTGCATATTTGATCAATTTCAGCCTGAATAAATTGGTAGAATTCTTCAAATTAATCATAACTGGATTTAGTGGTTGATGCATAAATATGAATAATGTGGTATTAACTGGATTTCCTTGTAGGCATGTGGATATTATCCTATCACAGATAGCACTGTACTTCAAGACAGATCTGGATATGTTCTTTGTCATGATGAATGTGACACTATTTGCCTTAATTTGTCATTAATGACATAGTAAACCATGTGATTATCAGATTTTAAATAGCCAATGCCAGTCCACTTTAGCTCACTAATGCCTATGATATCTATGCTAATACATTGTATTTCATTTTTGACAACCTCCAATTTTCCTAGATTCATACTTCATACAGTCCATGTTCAATTTATTAATGGATGTTCACAGTTGTTTCTCTTCATTTTGAGTTATGTCCCATCAGCAAATGAAAGTCCCAAAGGCTTTATTCACATCATCATGGTCAACTCTACTTTGAGGGTGCAGCTCTTCCCCAGTTGTATTTTGAGTGCCTTCCAACCTGAGGGGCTCATCTTCCAACTTTACATCTGACAATATTCTTCTTCATCATGTTTCAATATTCAATATTCTAGTGCCGACAGCGTTCCACTGTTATTCATAAGGCTTTCAGTGACTTAATATTCAGAAGTAGTCTATCTCTCCTTTTTCCTAGTCTGTCTTCATCTTGATGCTCAGCTGAAACCTGTACACTTTGGTTGACCCTGCTGGTATTTAAAATTCCTATGGCATAGCTTCCAGAATCACAGCAACATGCAAACCATCACAGTACAATAAACTGGCAAATGAGTGGTGGAATGACAGATGAGTGGTGGCATTCTGGATAGTACTGGCATTGTCACAATATCAAATCTTCCTATCCACAATCATGGTATAGTCTTCAATTTGTATAAGTCTCTTGGTGTCTTGTCTTAGTGTTTTATAATTTTCTTTGTATGGATCTTTTGTTTCTCTACTTAGTTTTATTCCTAAGTATTTCATATTTTGGGTGGCTATTGTAAATT
>NW_006408661.1:7646444-7660431 GCF_000296735.1 Chrysochloris asiatica
TATTTCAGTTTTTATTTGTTCTATTGCTCAGTAGCTTTTAAGTAGGGTGTTATTCAGTTTCCATGTATTTGACTTTATTTCCTTGATCTTCATATTGTTGATTTCTAATTTATAGCATTGTGATCTAAGAAGATTCTTTGTGTATTTTGATATTTTAAATTTTATTGAGACTAGCTTTGTGGCCTGGAAAAGAATGTGTAGTGTGCTGATATTGGGTTGGATGTTCTGTAAAAATCTATGAGGTCAAGTTGATTGATCATGTTGTTTAGTTCCTCTGTATCTTTGTTGATTTTCTTTTGGATTGTCCTGATCTTTTTAAAGTGTAGTGTATTAAAATCTCCTACTATTATCTTTTTCTTTTTTCAATTTTACTAGAGTAATAAATGAGCTTATGCTCTGTTCTCTGATATTTGTGAAGTTCGATACCGTGTGAATTTAGCTGACATTAGTTATTGTCAATGAATCAGTGTATAGCAGCTGGTATTGACTCTGGCCCAATTGGTGGGTTTGAATAGGATAAGGCAGTGGTTGGGCTGAATGGCCACAGTTGCTGTTGCCTGTCAGGTGAGGCAAGAAGAGAATTCACTTCCACAAAAAAATAAGGAGGACAGAGAAACAAAACTAAAACCAAAACCCAGCAAAAACATAATATGAAACAATGATACTGGGAAAAAATAAATAAATAAGGAAACCACAGTGGAAAATTTAATGTAGTTCTGCAGTGCCACCTAATCAACTCTTTTGCTTTTACAGCCACCTGAGAACTACATGCTTCTCTGACCTATCATCAGCCTTTTTCTTTCCCCTTTTTCTCTACCCCATAAGTTCATTCAACTGCTTCTCCTAGTGAGAGGTAGCCAGGGTTGACCAGGACCAATTTAGAGCAGAGTCTACTGACACATGTTGTTTCTGTTTTCTCCTCACACTTCAATAATGTGCCCAGCCATGGGGTCTGCATTAGACCTTTCCTGGGGGTGTCTATTTGCATAGGTCTCACCTCTGATCACCGGTGGTGCAAAAAACCAGAGTAGAAATTTGTAGAAAGAGTAAAACAAATCACACCAAGGTCTCTTTGAGTCACAGGCAGCTTCTTGTTGCTCAATCTGCTCATGCCTGTTTAAAATGTCTGCAGTGGGTCATGTTGGCTGCCCCAAATCACAAGTTATCTCCTTTATTCATCCATTCAACTCTTTCTCCAGATAAGCACTCAATCTATTTACTTATTCCTTTATCTGAAGCTCAGAGTTCCATCCTCTGTATCTGTTTTATCCGGTTTTCCATTCTTTGATGCAGAAGGTTTGCACAGCCTTTTTGCCTCGTCCACCATCATGCCCTGCCTAGATTCTTCCTTGAAGTTTCCTCATTACATCTTTTTAAAACTCTCTCTTAAAGTATGTTATTTCAACTCCAGATATGGAGAGTGATATTAAAGAATCATAAAATTTTAGAATAGAAAAACTTGAGATTAAGTTTATAAATAAGAGGATGTATGCCCAGAAGAAAAAAGAAGTCATAATTTTTTATTCAAGTTTGTAGATAAACTACTGGTAAGATCTTGGTGTTCTTTCTATTAAAACAAATCTCCTGTCTATTAAAGACATGATTAAGGATGACTGAAAATAGTGATAATTCACATCTTTTTAATGTTTAATTCAGCCAGTACTATAAGCACATCTTGTATTTTATACGCCTAGTGAATAAGGAAGATTGTAGATGATCTGATGCCTTTAAGTTGTGGTGTTGGAGGAGAATACTAAAAGTACCATTGCCAAAAGAACCAATAGATCTGTTTTGGAAGAAGTACAGCCAGAGTGCTCCTTGGAGGCCAAGATGGCTAAACTTTGTCTCTCATACTTTGGACATATTGTCAGGAGGAACAGTCGCTGGAGAAGGATATCATGCTTGGTAAGATGGAGGGTCGGAGAAGAAGAGGAAGACCCCCAATGAGATGGATTGGCCAGGTGGCAGCATTGATGGACTCAAGTATGACAGCGGTAGTGAGGTTGGCCCAGGATCGGACATTGTTTCATTCTGCTGTACATGGGGTCACTATGAGTTGGTTCCGACTTGGTGGCACCTGACAACAACAACAACAGTATTTGATTTTATAACAGCTTCATGAAACAGATGCTACTATGATAGCAGTTTTCTAGAGAGGGGAACTGTGGCAAAAGACAATTTGTTGTTGATTTCCACATTCCATTGGGTCACCTCTTTTTGGAATGGGCACAAATATAGATCTCTTCCAATCAGTTGGCCAGATAGGTGTCTTCCAAATTTCTTGGCATAGATGAGTGAGTGCCTCCTGTGCTGCCTCACTTTCTTGAAAGTTTACAATTTTTATTCCATCAATTCATGGTGCCTTGTTCTTTGCCAATTCCTTCAATGCACCTTGGATATCTTCCTTCAGTATCTTTGGCTCTTGATCATATGTTACCTCTTGAAAGGTTGATCATCAACCATTTCCTTTTGGTACAGTGACTCTGTGTATTCCTTCCAAGTTCTTTTGATCATTTCTGCATCATTCAATAATTTGCCCAGAGAATCCTTCAATAAATAAAGTCAAGTCTTAAATTTTTTCTTCAGTTCCCCTAGTTTGAGAAATGCTGAGTGTGTTCTTCCTCTTTGGTTTTCTGACTCCAGATCTTTGCACATTTCATTTTAATATTTGACTTTGTCTTCTTGAGCTGACCATTGAAATTTCTGTTCAGCTCTTGTACCTCCTCATTTCTTCCATTTGCTTCCTGTTAATATTTCGTCCAATTTCTTCCATTTCC
The DNA here is from genome assembly GCF_000296735.1 of Chrysochloris asiatica. NCBI lineage: Eukaryota > Metazoa > Chordata > Mammalia > Afrosoricida > Chrysochloridae > Chrysochloris > Chrysochloris asiatica. Next base: position 7,649,222 of record NW_006408661.1, read on the forward strand.
ATCTCCATGCTGAATAGAAAGTTTCAGTGTCTCTTCTGACATCCATTTTGATCTTTTCCTTCTTTCTTGTCTTCTTAATGACTTTTTGCTTTCTTCATGTATGGTGTTCTTGATGTCATCTTCTGGGCTTTAGTCTTTAGTGTTTAATGTATCAAATCTGTTCTTCAGAGGATCTCTAAGTTCAGATGGGGTATATTCAAGATCATAATTTGGCTCTCATGGTCTTGTTTTCATTTTCTTCAGCTTCAGTCTGAATTCGCAAATGAGCAACTGGTGGTCTGTTCCACAATCTTCCCCTGGCCTTGTTTTGACTCTTGATATGGAGCTTTTCCAATGTCTTTTTCCACAGATGTAGTCAATTTGATTTCTATGTATTCCATCTGGTGAGGTCCCTGTGTATAATCATCTCTTATGCTGTCTAAAGAAGATATTTGAAATAAACAAATTGTTGATTTTGCAGAATTCTATCATGCAATCTCCAGCATCATTTCTACCACCAAGGCCATACTTTCCAACTACTGATCCTTCCTCTTTGCTCCCAACCTTTGCATTCTTATCACTACTAATGATCAATACATCTTGATTGCATGTTTGATCAATTTCAGATTGAAGAAGTTGGTAGAATTCTTCTATTTCATCCTCACTGGTTTTATTGGTTGGTATGCAAATTTGAATAATAGTGGTATTAATTGGTCTTCCCGGTAGGTGCATGGATATTATCTGATCACAGTCAGCATTGTACCTGAGGACTGATCTTAATACATTCTTTTTGATGATGAATCCAACACCATTCCTCTTCAATTTGTCATTCCTAGCATAGTAAACCATGTATTTGTCAGATTCAAAATGGCCAATACCAGTCCATTTCAGCTCACTAATGCCTAAGATATCAATGTTTATGCACTCCATTTCATTTCTGACCATTCTTGTTTTCCCAGATTCATACTACGCAAATTCCATGTTCCGATTATTAATGGATGTTTACAGTTGTTTCTCTTCATTTCAAGCTTTGCCTCATCAGCAAATGAAGGTCCCTAGGGCTTTACTCCTATGGGCTTTATTCCACTCACAATCATTACAGTTAACTTTACTTTGAGGAGACAGCTCTTCCCCAGTCACATTTTGAGTGCCTTCCAATCTGAGGGCTCATTTTTTGGCACTATCTCTGAAATGTTTCTCTGCTATCCATAAGGTTTTCAGTGACTCATATTTGGAAGTAATCAGTCTCTCCTTCTTCCTAGTCTTTGTCTGGAAGTTCACCTGTCCACCATGGGTGACCCTGCTAGTATTTAAAATACCCATGGCATAGCTTCCAGAATCAAAGCAACTCACAAGCCACCACAGTATGACAAACTTACAGGCGAGTGGTAGAAGTCATTCAGTAGCAAATACTAATATCAGGCAATCTGACTTTTAGGCAATCTGGCTCTGAAACACATGCTGCTATCTAAGTGAATAAATTACTTCTCTCAAAAAATGTTGCTATAGCTTTTTTTAAACCTTGTAAGTCATATAACATTTTAATGGTGATTTGTTTTAATGAACCAAAACATTAATTTGCTAAATCACTAACCTTTAAATAAAATCCCCCCTCGAGTCTTTCAGACTCTGAAAGAGTGTGAGGCTATTGAAAATGTGTATTTTTTCAGGATCTATGAATAAAAATCAGGATCTATGAATAAAATGATTTGAGTGATTAATAGGAGGTTTGTTGTTTGCTTGAATAGATAATCTTTTAAAATGCTGAAATGAGAAAAGGGTCATTTGGGAATACTGGAGAAGCCTAAGAATAAAATCAAATTGGAAATATATAGATCAGCATAAGCAAATTGTTAATGCTATAAAATCACTTAGACATGAATTTCCTTGTATTTGGAGTATATATTTGTAAAGCTACACACTGAGATTTTGTCTAATAAAGGTCATGTCGCCATGAGGATTTACATGTATGAAAGTAGCACACAAACAATATTCTGTGCTAGGTTTGGACTTAGACTCATCTAGTTTTCCTAGGTAAGATTTCCATATTGTTCAGTTTATTATGACGACCTCAGGCAATTAGTATCATATGCACAACTCTCCTAGGCCTGGTAGGATTTGACTGGAGCTAAAGAGTTGTAGACCACTAGTTTCTGGGTAAGAAAGCTACCCATTTGCTGAGAGCTAACACAATCAACTTTTACAAATGTAGTAACGGTTGGGGAGAGGGCAAAGATTAGGTCTAGACCCAGACATTATTGTTGGGCTTACTCAATACATTGTTTATGGAAGAGCAGATACCCAAGACCTTGCTGCTATCCTGAAAGGGCAAAGATGCCTATATAATCTTTCTAGCCAACTGAATGTCTTCAACATTACTCATTTCACCAGTGAAAATGCTATTTGTGTCAGGCCTACTGCTAATTAGTGAATTCTGATGCCAATTTAAATCCGATATATATTTATCTGGAGACCATTAGAGAGTAGATTACTGATTTGGGTATTTCAAACTCTAACAAAACACTTATTGAGAATATATTAGTATTGATGAATGCAATACACAATTAGCAAATGTTTACACTGAATGGTTTAAAAACAAATCACAGATAATATAGCCACACTGGGACTATTAACAATCTGGGAATCTTAGTAATTTTAGACTCATGTCACATGGTCTTAAAGGAACAAAACCTCTCCTTCCTCTTTTTCTTTCATCCCTTTTCTCTCCAAATTTGTCACCTGGTAAGGATAGATTTGTGGCTTGTCTTACACCACACAAAAACTACAAACACAGAAAGTTAGGAAGACTGCCAGTTTTCCATTTGCAAACAAAAGCCACCAGCATCTTCTAACACCCAGTTGTCAGAGAAGGAACTTCAGGCTAAAAGAAGAAGGTAAACCAGACCAAAAAAAATGGATGTGGTTTTCACTCAATTGTTTTTAGGAAAAGGTTGCTAAAGGGGCCAGGACAGCATACTTTTTCCTTTCCTCCCTTTAGTTTATTAATTCTTTCTAAAAATAGTTATTCAGTTCTCATTATGTGCCAGAACTCTGCTAGATGCTGGACTACAACAATGGACAAGATATTCAAGATCCTTGCTTTCATTGAGATTGTACTGTAGAGAGGAGAGACAAACAATTGACATTTATACATATTAATATATTTTAAAAAATCCTCACCACCATCTACCCAGTTCTGTCCCTTAGAGACCCTATACAGTGTGTCTGAGACTGAAATAGACAGACTTGTCTTTCTGTGGAGTGACTAGTTGGTTTGAAGCATCAACCTTTTGATTAGAAACCCAACACCTAACCTACAGCACTTCCAGGGACCCTTACACACACACAAAACAGACACATGAAACAATTTCAGACAGTGATAATTTAGTAGTAGCATAATTAAAAACCTGATAGATAAGAAGGGGTGAAAACCATGAAAAGATCTTTCGGAAGAACATTCCAGACGAAGGAAAATGAGTAGACTAATTTGTAGAGTATATCAAAGATTAGGTCAGAGAGATAAGCAAAGAATAAGTTTCATAAATAAGAGAAAGAAAGGCATTTGGGATTTAATTCTAAATGTGAAGTGAGCCATTGGAAGTTGTAAGCAGGGGAATGATATAGTCTGATTTACTTTTCAGAGAGATCACTTCAGCTGCTATACAGAAAATGAATGAGGGACTAGAGAGTAAGGAAGGAAACAGCAGTCTTTTGCATTGTTTAGGCAGAAGATGGTGTCTTGAGATAAAGTGGGACAGATGAGGATAACTTTTAAGGTAAAACTGAAAGACTTGTGAATACATCACATGTGGACTGGGAGGATAAAAGAAAGAATAAGGAAGATATCTCTGGGCTTTTTTTGTTGTTTTCTTCTTAAACTTTAAAAAACTGTACAATCACAAGCTTGGAGACCAACATGTTGTTGTTGTTAAATGCTGTCTAGTCAATTCTGACCCATAGTGACCCTGTATAGGGTTTCCAAGGAGCAGCTGGTGAGCTTGAACCACTTTTTCAAGTCACTATGAGTCAGAATGGGCACTTTAACAACTAACTTCTCTCTATCCTCATAGGTTCTGGATGCTCTAATTTATGCCTCTATTATCTCTAATCTCCAAATGGCCACCTATCAGACTGTTCTGTAATCTGTCTCCTGCAAATGTGGTCCCATTTCCATAAAGAAAATCAATTGCTCACCTCCATCTACAAAATAACATCCAAACTCCAGTGTATGCAAGGCCCTTCCTGGCCCTTATCTGGCTCCTGCCTGGCTCTTGTCTATCTCTCAGTCTCTCTCATCCCTCATTGACTAGGTCTCATTTCCATTTTTGTTGTTGATGTTAAGTTCTGTCTAGTTGGTTTGGACTCATAGAAACTCTGGATGAGGTTTCAGAGGAGCAGTTGTTGGGTTTGAACCATAGACCTTACGGTTAGCAGTGCCACAGAGCTTGTGTTTTATTCTAATTGCAATGAAATATAATTGGAGGCTAATAAGCAGGGGAGTGGCATGACCAGAGTTATATGTTTTAAAATGTACTTTGGCTCCTCTGAAGAGACTGCATTATAGAAAACTAGATAAGAATGGATTCTGGATATTTTCAGAAGGTAGAACCAATATTAACAGAGCTTGGGAAGACTGAGAAGAACCCTTTCATAAATCTGATTCACCCAACATTTGTTTACAGACACAATTTGATCCATAGTTAATGGATCAATATATTTATCTCCCCTTAAAGGCCTTGATAACGTTCTTTGACTATGGTATGTAAAACTGGTCTAATTCAGGGAAATTTGAAGTTAGGCAACTATTTTCTCCCTTAGTCTGGGCAATACTTTTTCAGTTATGCAGCTTATGATCACGTTAATTTTCTGGAAAATATAGGACTCCTGGCATGGCACTGCAGGATTAGCAGTGGATTGGGAACCACAACATCTCTGCAGTTCAAACCTACCACCTGCTCCTTGGAAGTCCTATACAGGGTCCCTAAGAGTAGGAACACACTCAAATGCACATAACAACAATAACATGGATACTTGGAGTTCTGGTGTGGCATAGTAGATAAGCACTGGACTGCTAACTGCAGGGTTAGCAGTTCAAACCCACCACTCACTCCTCAGAAACCTTATACAGGGTTGCTATGAGTCAGAACCAACTCCATGGCACTTAATAACAACAATGGGTATTTATTGAAATTTAAGTAAACACAGAGACTATCCTATATCATGGCACTGTAGCATAAGTACCAGTTCATCGCAGGGTCGGTGGTTTGAACTCACTAACTGTTATCTGGAAATCCTATACAAGGCTTCTATGAGTCAGAAGCGACTGCACAACACTTAACAACAACTTACTGAAGGTAAAAAGCAGGGATTCATGTTTAATTGCATAAAAACGTCTTCTCATTAAATGTATCCCATCTCCCCAAAACTCTCTTTGCTCTGTCCATCTTTTCTTTTTCCTATCGACCTCACCCCAAGAGCCTCTATTTTTTAGTCAACCATTAAATCAATTTAAAAAATATCAGTATACCAAGAGGGGCCATCAAGTGTCCATTTTAGTACTGGGTGTTCTTGAAAGAGAGAGAGGGGAAAAAAAAAAGATTTAGAATTTTAATTTAACAAGTGAAAGAATTTACCATGATTTTGCTATTGGTGAATTGAATTTGTTTGCATTTTATAAGTGTATTTGAATAACAAAGTTTTCTCTTTCAACTGCATATTTAAGTGAAGGAAATAATGAACTAATGTGGGAATAATTAGGCTAGGAAATGAGGCTTTGAACAGTGTGAATAAAGAGTGACTTGGGATTTTGCTAAAGTTACTTCTCAGTTCCCATTATTTATCTTTAGTTTCTAATGAGTGTAGATATTTATGGCAACCATCCTTAGTATAATATAGATCTGGGATGTGTGACAAAGTGAAGAGCATCAGATCTTCCGAATCACTGCTTAGAGACTTGACGGATCACATTACCTTTACCTGGGTTTTCTACTTCCTTCCTAGTCCCTGTCTATGTTGTTGTTGTTATGTGCCATGGAGTCGGTTCTGACTCATAGCGACCCTGCATAGGGTTTCTGAGGCTGTAAATCTTTACGGCAGCAGAAAGCCTCATCTTTCTCCTGCAGAACAGCTGGTAGTTTCGAACTGCTGACCTTGTGGCTCACAGCCCGATTAGTAACCACTACGCTAAAACACAGCATTTCGGTGACACTTCTCCCACTGACCTTTCCATTTATGATAAACACTAGACTGTGAACAACAGGGTATGCGGTTCTAGCCTGCCAGCCACTCCACAGGAGAAGGATGAAGCTTTCTGCTCCTGGGAAGATTTAACAGCCTCAGAAAGAAACTCTATAGAAGGTTGCTATGAGTTGGAACCAACTCGGTGGCACTTTAAAACAACAATACTCTGTATTATTCCCTACCCCCAACAGAAGACAGGCAAATTTAAAGCAATCATTGCATTTTCTCTACTATAAATTCACTGCCATCGAGCCAATTCCAACTCATAGCGACCCTATAGGGCAGAATATAACTTCTCCTTAGGGTTTCTGATGCTGTTAATATTTATGAAAACAGACAACTTCATCTTTCTCCCATGGTAGGTTTGAATTGCCCACCTTGTGGTTAGCTTTCTCTACTATGTTTTTTTTTGTTTTGTTTTGTTTTTGGTAGGTGCAGTTGAGTCAGTTCCGATTCACAGAGGCCCCTATGCACAATAGAATGAAACACTGCCTGGTCCTGTGCCTATCTCACAATTGTTAGTAAGTGTGTGCCCATTGTTTCTGACATTGTGTCAATCCATCTTGTTGAGGGTTCTCTACTACAAAATTCTGTAATTTTGGTAAACTATGCCCAGGAAACCAACCACTTTTTTTTTAAGAGGTGGGACAATAAATCCTTTTTGATTTATCAGAATGAGAAAATCCAACTATTCATTCATCTTATTACTTAAGAGTTCTTAGTTGTTAAGAGCCAAAACTATATCAATAACCATTAGTAATAGCAGATTGTTCAACATAAATGCATACAGATTTTCTAGCATTAATTGAAAACATCATTTTTTTCTTCAAATAAATGAAGATTTCATTAAAAAAAAAATAAGCTAAAGTTTCAGAGGATTAAGGGATATAAGGATGAGCCAAAGAAACAATTATTATTATAAAGCACAGATATGATAAAGAGAAGGCAAAATCACTGTGCTCAAGTATATATTAAAATACAAAGATAGAGAAGAAAAATCCCCCAAAACACCATAAATTAAAAGGACCTAAAGGAGTCATGGTGTGGTGCTGTTGGCTAATGTGACAGACTGCAGAGTCATTTGAACTACAAGGTTGGTGGTTCAAGCTCACCAGCTGCCCCTTGGAAACCCTATATAGGATCGCTATGGGACGGAATCTACTCAACAGCACTTAACAACAATAACAACAACAATGGGGATCACAGTAGCTCTGTTGGATAAGTACTTGGACAGCTGTATAAGCCATCAGTCACTCAATGGGAGTAAGAAGAGGCTTTCTGATCCTACAAAGATTTATAGTCACAGGACCTTATGCAAGGTGGCTATGAGTTGGAACTGACTTGACAACACTTTATAACAACAATAAACAATGGCTATTAAAGAGCCCTGAGTCTTTTTACAATGTTGTGGGTTAATGCATTAGACTGGGAGGTCAGTTTGAACTACAAGATCAGTGATTAAAATTGACTCTAAGGCACTTGACAACAACAGTATTAACCAGCCCTAGATGTCAAGTGCTCGGCTGCTAACCAAAACGTTAATGCTTCAAACTCACCAGCAGCTCTGTGGAAGAAAGATGTGGCAATCTGTTTCTATAAAGGTTTGTAGTCTTGGAAATCCAATGGGGAAGCTCTAATCTGTAATATAGGGTTGTGATGAGCGAGAATCAACTGGATAGCAGTGGGTACTCATGAGGAACCTGTACACAGGCCAAGAGGCAGTTGTTTGAACAGAACAAGGGAATACTGAAGGGCTTAAAATTAGGAAAGGTGTGTACCAGGGTTGTATTCTTTCACCATAATTATTCAATCTTTGAGCATGTAATCTGAGAAACTGGGTCATATGAAATAGAACATGGCATAAGGATAGGAAGAAAACTAACAACCTACAATGTAGATAATACAACTTTGATTGCTGAACCCAAAGAAGGCTTAAAATACTAACTGATGAAAAACAGAGACCAACCACAGCCTTCAGTATGGGTTATACCTCAATGTAAAGAAAACAAAAATCCTCACCACTGAACCAATAAACAACATCCATGTAAATGGAGAAAAGACTGAAGTTGTCAAAGACTTCATTTTGCTTGGATCAACCATCAACACTCACGGAAGCAGCAGTCAAGAAACCAAATGACATATTAATTTGGGCAAATCTGCTTTACAAGACCTCTTTAAATGTTAAAGAGCAAAGATGTCAGTTTGAGGACTAGAATGCATCTGATGCAGCTATGGTATTGTCAATCACCTCACATGCATGTGAAAGTTAGACAGTGAATATGGAAGACTGTAGAAGAATTGATGCATTTGAGTTATGGTGTTGGAGAAGAATATTGAACGTACCATGGATTTCTAAAAGAACAAATCAATCAATGTTGGAGTAAGCACAGCCAGAATGCTCCTTGAAAACCAGGATGGTGAGACTTCATCTCTCCAACTTTGGACATATTATCAGGAGGGCCTAGTCCCTGGAGAAGGATATCAGTTTGGTAAAGTTGAGATTCAGAGAAAAAGAGGAAGACAACAATGAGACAGTTTTGCACAGTGGCAGTAGCAATGGGCTCAAGAGTAACAGTGATTATGAGGTTGGCATAAGATTGGGGAGCGTTTCGTTCTGTTGTGTATAGGATCACTTTAGGGTCACTATAGTACTACTTTGATGGTACCTAACAACAATAACAATGTAAGTATATGCTCTATTGTTGTTGTTGTTATGTGCCATGGAGTCGGTTCCGACTCATAGCGACCCTACGCAGGGTTTCCGAGGCTATAAATCTGTACGGGAGCAGATCGCCTCATCTTTCTCCCACGGAACCGCTGGTAGTTTTGAACTGCTGACCTTGCGGCTCGCAGCCCGTTACATAACCACTATGCTACCAGAGCTCTATAGTTTTATTAGTTTACCCAGCAGCTTTGTATGAGAGAGACTTGACAATCTGCTCCTATAAAGATTATAACCTATAAAACAGTGAGGCACCTCTCTTCTGCCATGTGTAGTCACTATGAGTTGGAATTGACTCTATGACACCCAAAAACAGCAACAAACTTTTTTTATGACTTTTCTTTAAGCTAGAACATCTTCTAAATTGTTACTGTGTACTGTGGAGTCGGTTTCCAAGACTAACTGGTGGTTTTGAACTGTTGACTTTGTGATTATCAGTCTAGTGCTTATTCTACAGCACCACACCAGGGCTCTCTACTAAGAAGTTTGTAGCAAAAAAATTTACAATATATTTTCAGGGTTACTTTTATTTTTCTAGAAAAAAAGATTTTCAGTAAATCTCAGAAGAAAATGTGTATCAATTTTATTACATGATATCAAATTTCTCTTAAGGAGTATCTTTGGTACACACTGGTGATAATGGAGGATAAGTATTGGACTACTAATTGCAAGGTTGGCAGTTCAAACACATCAGTTGCTCCATATGAGAGGCTCTCTGCTCTCCTTTCTTCTCTTGAAAAGATTTACAGCCTTGGCAAACTATAAAAAGTCACTATGAGTTGAAATCAACTGAACGGTAGTTGATTTTGTTTTGAAAAACAATTTTTTTTTGAATGATTATGATGATGAAATACACTTACATGTTTGTTTATGAAACAGAATTCCTTAAAGCAGAATGAAAACAAGACTCATATACTAACTGCACAATAAAGACTCAATAAAGATTTAATAAGCATCCAACAATGTAATGCAGTCATGGAACTCTTTCTGAAAATAATTATAAAAGATTCATAACCTGTTAAAAGCTCATAGAACAAATTTAGTAGCAATGATATAACAATAATGAGAAGAGACAATAATGCAAATAAATGCACATCTTGTCTTTAAGAATCATTTCCAGAAGCTTTCTACCAAATGAAAACATAGATACCATCAATGTTTATTTCTGTTTGTTATATGAGTAGTACAAATGAAATGCCATTCACTTACCTGCTGCCATTCTCCCCTTTGCTTTTGCTCTGCCCAGGTAGTCTGCTAGTTTACAGTCTCACTGTGGACTTTACCAAGATCACTGCAATTCCCAGCTGACATGCATTCCTACCAGGCAGGCTTCTGATGATTAATTCCAGACCTTCCTTATTTAGGGGTCCAAGGCACTTGGGTAAAAATATAGGTCTATGGCTTGAGCCTCCTAAATGGAATGGATGGAAGTCTTTGGGGTTTCTTAGTATTAAAAAACAAAAAACAACTATTTTCCATTATGAGAAAAAGTGGAAAAGATCTTCCTGAGTACTCTAGACATACAGAAAGGCTATTTAAGAAGCGCTACTGCCCAAAGAGAAGCTGAACCCTGGGATGAAAGTGTTTTTTAACAAGCCTAAGGGAAAACTGTGCTTTCAAAAGAGACCTGTGACTGCAAAGTTATTTGTTCAAGTGGTGGGGTAGGCCAGAGAAATGTCAGCATTGCTGACAGTCCTGACGGCCCATTTCTGTTTTCTGTACTTGTGCTCTTATGTGGCTGAGCACATATGTCATGTTACACACACACATAAACATATATGCAATGAAAATGTCAAACATTTCAGGATGAGCTTGGTCTGGCTGCCAAGACAGAGCAAAAATAGTAGAGAATTTAGGGGATTTTCCTAGGATGTCTATTTTTACACATGACTGATAATTATTGGTTAGTCATGATCTTATTTGAGTAGAACAGAAATGCACTATAGCTTTCTCCTCAAATGGGATAAAACTAAGGCACCTCAATGCCATTTCCCCCTCCATTGTGCAGTCCATCTCATCTAATGTTTTCTCTAGTGTGTGAGAGAACAGAGAAAAATACATCTGTGCAAATATAGAACAACATACTCAGCATCAGATTGATATTCCCTCTCGCAATGAAGATCTCTTCTGGTCTCAACTCTGAGAAAATGCAAAAAAGAAAAAAAAAAAAAAATCCTGTCATCTCAGGCTTCTATTTCATCTGCTTTGGGGAATCTTTGTAGATAGATTTTCCTTCATTTCATTATAGTATCTGATTCTTACTGTATTT
>NW_006408661.1:7660788-7662748 GCF_000296735.1 Chrysochloris asiatica
ATTTCTCAAACTGAAAGAACTGAAGACAAAATTCAACCCTTAACTTGCAATACTGGAGAATGCAATGGGCAAAATATTGAATAATGCAGAAAGCATCAAAAGAAAATGGAAGGAATACACAGTCACTATACCAAACAGAAATGACTGATGGTTAATCATTACAAGAGATAGTATATGATCATCAGCCAATATCAGTGAAGGAAGAAGTGCAAGGTGCACCGAAGGCATTGGAGAAGAAAAAGAGTCTGTGAATTGAAAGGATACAAATTTGAAATATTTCAACAAATAGATGGAATACTGAGGGCACTCATTCATCTATGTCAAGGAATTTGGAAATCAGCTACCTAGACAACTGATGGGAAAAGATCCATTTTTTGTTTCCATTCCAAAGAGAGGTGAAACAACAGAACTCAGAAATCATCAAACAACATTGGACAAAATCACATGCAAGAAAAATTTTGCTAAATATCATTAAAAAAATGCCATAACAAAATATTGACAGGGAATTGCCAGAGGTTCAAGTTGGATTCAGACAAGCACTCAAAATGAAGTATATCATTGCTGACGTCAGATGAATCTTGGTTGAAAGTAAAGAAATACCAGAAAGATGTTTACCTGTGCTTTAATGATTATGAAAAGTCTTTTGACAGTGTGGATCATAGCAAACTATAGATAATATTGTGAATAATGGGTATTCCAGAACACTTAAATATCCTTATAAGAGACCTGGATAGATAAACTAAGAGGCAGTCATTACAACAGAACAATTTTTTAAAATCATGAAAGGTGTGTGCCAGGGTTGTATACTTTCACCATAGTTATTCAATCTGTATATTAACCAAATAATCTGAGAGTCTGGATTATATGAAGAAAAATGTGGCATCTGGATTGAAGAAAGACTCTTTAACAACCTGCAACAAACAGATGAACCTTGCTTCCTGAAAGTGAAGAGGACTTAAAATACTTAGTGATGAAGATTAAAGACAGCAGTCTTTAGTATGAGATACACCTCAATGTAAAGAAGACAAAAATCCTCACCATTGGACCAATAAATAATATTATGATAAATGGAGAAAAGACTGAAATTGTCAAAGACTTCCTTTTGTTTGGATCCACTATCAACATTCATGGAAGCAGCAGTCAAGGAATCAAGTGATATATTGCATTCAACTAATCTGCTGCACAAGACCTCTTTAAACTGTTTAAGAGCAACGATGTCAATTTGAGGACTAAGGTGTGCCTGATACAAGACATAGTATTTTCAATAGCTTCATATGCATGCAAAATTTGGACAATGAATAAGAAGGACTGAAACATTCGAGTTAGGATGTTAGAGAAGAATATTAAAAGTACTGTGGACTGTCAAAATAATAAACCAATCTGTGTTGAAAGAATGCTCCTTAGAAGCCAGGTTGGTGAGATTTCGAAATCTCTCATATTTTAGACATATTATCAGGAAGGACCATTCCCAGGACATCATGCTTGGTAAATTGGAGGGTCAGTGAAAAAGAAGACGACCCCAACCAAGATGGTTACCATAGTGACAGCAGCTATGGACTTAAGTATAATGATCATGAGGATGGCTCAGGACTGTGTTTGGTTCTGTTGTACAGAGGGTCACTAAGAGTTGGAACTGACTCAGTGGCACTTAACAGCAACAACATAGACTTCTTCTCATGTGGGATAAAACTAAGAAGGCTCAATGCAATTACCCCTCCATTGTGCCATCCATCTCATTGAACAATGTTTTCTCTGACAAGAAAGAGAAAAAATATGTATGTGAAAATATAGAACTACATATCTAGTATCAGATAGGTATGCCCTCTTACAAGGACATTCTCTTCTTGCCTCAACTCTGAGAAATTGCAAAAAAAAAAAAAAAAAAGCAACAACAACAGAAAATTCCCTATCATCTCAAGCTTCTATCTCATCTGCTTTTGGAGCTCTTTTTCTTTATTGA
>NW_006408661.1:7663213-7666839 GCF_000296735.1 Chrysochloris asiatica
TGGAGATTCTACCTTCCTCCAGGCCCTCTGGATCTAGGTTCCCTCTTGAAAGCTTGTAAGCCAGTCACTTCTTGCCTTTGTAGCCCCCACTCCCATTTTGGGTAGCCAATATCCAAGTTGCCCATCCCTGTCTTCTATTATTATTTTTTATACTTGTGATTTTTGCTGTATTTATTTGATACCTCAATTTAGAAGTATGTAGAACATAAAGAAATAAATGTCATTAGAAAATACATTTAAAAATATTACAGAAGGCAGAATAAATACAAAAACCAGAGTAAACCATATTATTATGATATCATATTTCTCCAGCTAAAGAAACACAGAGACAAGAAGTAAAAGGATTCCATATTTTCTGTAGGGAAAAATACAAAACAACTAATTAAACACAGTCCTGGTGTAGCACTGTAGAAAAAGTACTAGACTGATAGCCACAAGGTCAGCAGTTCAAACCCTTAACAATTAACGACAACAACTACAACAATTGTAAGAAGACACACAATAAAAGAATGATTGGAGGAATGCATATGCTAACACTTCTAGTGCATAGGTATGCTATTTTGAAGTCAAGAGATTACTGTATGCTATAAAAGTAAGGACTTATTGAAGTCATATTTTCTATTAGATAGCATTTGTTGTTTTTAGGTGCTGTCCAGTTAGTAGGAATCAGCAATCCCATGGAAAACAGAAAAAATATTGTTCAGTCCTGCACCATCCTCACAATAGTAGATATGTTTAAGCCTATTGTTGTGACAACTGTGTCAATCCATCATGTTGAGAGTTTTCCTTTTTCACTGACCCTCTACTTTAGCAAGCATGATGTCCTTCTCCAGGTACTGGTCCCTTCTGACAACATATCCACGAAATTAGGGATGAAATCTGGTCATCTTTACTTCTACTGATCATTCTGGCTATCCTTCTTCAAAGACAGATTTGTTTGTTATTCTGGAAATTTATGATATATTCGATATTTTTTGTCAATGCTATAACTCAAATGCATCAGTTCTTTTTAGGTCTTCTATTTTCCTTGTCCAACTTTCACAGTACATGAGCTAACTGAAATGACCATGACTTAGATCATGCACACCATAATCATCAAAGACACATCTTTGCTTTTTAAGATTTTAAAGGGGCTTTTTGCAGCAGATTTGCCCAATGCAAATTAATTACCTAACTGCTGCTTACATGAACACTGATTGTTGATCCAAGTAAAATGAAATCCTTAACAATTTATTACGTTGTTGCTTATATGCTTATGTCCATAGTGTGGATTTTTGCTTAATGCTGAGGCATTACCCATAATGAAGGGTATAGTCTTTGAGATGTATCAGTAAATACTTCAAGTTCTTTTCACTTTCAGCAACAAGGTTGTGTCATCTGCATACCTCCGGTTGTTAATGAATCTTCTTCCAATGAGCACTGCTGCCATGTGCTTCATATAGTCCATTTTCTTGAATTATTTTTGCAGTATACAGATAGAGTAAGTATGGTAAAAGAATACAACCATAGTGCACACCTTTTTCAATTTTCAACCACACAGTAGACTTTAGTTCTGTATAAACAACTGCCTCTTGGTCTATGTACAGCTTCCTCACAAACATTATTAAGCGTTCTGGAATTCCTGTTCTATGAAATGTCCTCCATAGTTTGTTATGATCCACACAGTCAAATGTATTTATTCAATAAATCACAGGTTAACATCTTTTGGTATTCTCTGCTTTCAATCAAGATCTATTTGACATCAACAATTATATCCATTGTTCCATTTCCTCTTTTGAATTTAACCTGAATTTCTGAGTTGCCTGTCAATAGATGCCTGAAGTTGTTCTTGAATTATGTTCAGAAAAATCTTGCTTACATGTAATATATTCATGATACTGTGCAATAATTTCTGTGTTCTTTTGTCTCACCTTTCTTTGGTACAGTCATTAATGTGGATTTCTTCCAGTTGGTTGGACAGGTAGCTGTCTTCCAAATTTCCTGCCTTAGACAGCTGAATACTTTCATCATTGCATATAATTTTTGGCACATCTCAATTGGTATTGTATCCATTCCTTCAGCTTTGTTTTGCAGCTTGGACTTCTTCCTTCAATACCATCAGTTTTTGATCACATGCTACCTCCTAAAATGGTTGAACATCAAACATTCTTTCTAGTACAGTGACTTTGTGCAATCCTTTCTTCTTCTTTTGGGGTTTCCTGGGTCATTCAATCTGGTTGCACATAGACTATTTCAGTATTGCAAGTCAAGGTGTAAATATTTGCTCTAGCTCTTTTACTTTGATAACTGTGGAGTGTGTTCTTCTCTTTTGGTTTTCTAACTCCAAGTTTTTGCATATTTTATTAAAATACTTTATTTTTCTAGTCATTTTTAGGAATTTTTTGTTTAGCTCTTTTACTTCATCATTTCTTCCATTTGCTTTAGTTACTCTACATTCAAGACCAGGTGTCAGAGCCTCTTCTGACACCCATATTGGCTGTTTCTTTCTTTCCTATCATCTTAATGAACTTTTGCTCTCTTCATGTATGATGTCCTGAAAGTCATCCCATAACTCTTCTGTTCTTCAATAACTACAGTTCAATGCATTAAACCTATTTTTGAGAGGGCCACTAAATTCAGGTGATATATATTCACCTTGCTCTCATAGACTTTGTTTTAATTTTACTCAGCTTCAACTTGACACTGTCTAAGAATAACTGGTAGTCTGTTCCCTGCTTGGTCCATGGTCTTGTTTTAACTGAAGAAATTAAACTTCCTTATGATTTCTAGTCACAGATGTAGTTGATTTTATTCCCCTTTATTCCATCTGGTCAAGTCCATGCATAGAACCGTCTTTTATATTGCTGAATAGAAAATATATCTACTATGAACAAGTTGTTGGTGTTGCAGATTCAATCATGCATCTCCAGCATGATTTCTATCACCCAGGCCATATTTTCCAACTAAATAGTACTGCTTCTTTGTTTCAAATGTTCACATTACAATCAGCACAAATTTTCAAAGGCATCCTGACTATATGTTTGATCAATTTTACATTGAAGAATTTGGTAAAAAAAAAAAACTTTCCCCCATCTTTTAGTATTTGACATTTAAGTGCAAATAATAGTCATATTAATTGGTTTTACTAAAAAATATATGGGTATTATCCTGTCACTCTGCTATTCGTAGGATTTTCAGTGATTAAATATTCAGAAGTAGTTCATCTCTCCTTCCTAGAAGGAGATGTGAATATTCTTTCACATATTTATTCAACCTTATGATGAACAAATAATCCAAGAAGCTGGGATATATGAAGAAAAACATGGCATCAGGATTAGAGCATGACTTATTAACAACCTGCAATATGCAGATGATACTTGCTGAAAGTAAAGAGAATTTAAAATACTTACTGATGAAGATCAAAGAGCACAGCTTTCGGTATGGATTACATCTCAATCCAAAAAAATAAAAATAAAAATCCTCACCACTGGACCAATAAACAACATTCTTATCAATGGAGAAAAGACTGAAGTTGTCAAGGACTTTGTTCTTGGATCAACCATCAACTCTCATGGAAGCAGCAGTCAAGAAATCAAATAACGTATTGCACTGGACAAATCTGCACAAGACCTTTTTAAAGTGTTGAA
>NW_006408661.1:7667642-7669717 GCF_000296735.1 Chrysochloris asiatica
CAATAAGTCAGTTTCAATTCACTACTGCCTAAGATATTGAACTTCATTTTTAATGATGACATATTTCCTACATTCCATATTCCAGTTTTTAATGGATATCTGTACCTTTTTCTTCTCATTTTGTGTTGTGTTACATCAGCTAATGAAGGTCATGAAAATTTTACTCCATAAAGGTCATTAAGGTTGACTCTACTTTGAGGAACGAGCTCTTTCTCAGTTGTTTTTTCAGTGCCTTCAAATCTCTAGTGCTCATCTTCCAGCACTATTATCAGAGAGTGTTTTGCTACTCTCCATAGGTTTTCAAGATCTAATTTTTGTTTTCAGAGGTAGATAACCAGGTCTTTCTTCATAGTATGTCTTGGTCTAGAAGCTCCACTGAATGTTGTTGAAACAGCAGTTATAAAGTGTCATATAATGTAAAGCATATAACTGTTGTTGTTATTAAGTGCTGTAAAGTCAGGTTCAATTTACATATAAACTTATATAGGGTTACTGAGGAGTGGCTTGTGGGTTTGAACAATGTGCCTTGTGGTAGGCAGTCTACTGCTTATCTTATAACACCATACTCTGTGCCAAGCACTATACGATATAATTTTTGAATCTTTAAAACAACTTTTCAAGATATATATCACCACCTTCATTTGACAAATACATAAACTGAAACTCAGAGAAGTTATAAATCTAATACATTACATAGTTGGATTCAAAGCAAGGTTTGTATTTCTTAAGACTGTGAACCTTCCATTAAACCATGATTACTTCTCATTAGTCTAGATTAGTGTTATAAATAAAATATAAATAAAATTTTAAGCTGGCAATAATCATATGTAAAGTCAGCCGGTTGCAATGGCAACTGTTACTCAAATTCAGAATAGGGGGAAGGTGTATTTCAAACCCGAGTGTACTTGCACCACTTCTTCAATGAAAGATTGTGAATCTAGTATACTACAAGAGCTCTCAATTATTCAGAGAATTTAGAAGGACATAATTTTACGTAAAATAACTCAATTTTTAAATATTGCCAATTTAACCACATCAGCATCCTGCCTACCAGTTATTCGTTAACTCTGACCTAAATATGTCCTTAAACAGCCAGAGTTAATGTGTTGTCTTTTATGGTTAGGGAGTTACAATGTACTCAGCATGTTGGGTAGTCAATGAATGGTCTCTGGACAGCTGTTGAGAAGCAGTAACTCCTTCCAGTTACTAAATGGCTAAGACTTAAACAGTAGTAAAAGCACAGTCAGACCAATGTAGCACTAAGTCTGAACCAAAACGGACGATGTCATGACTCACTCTGAATCCTGCTAAAGCTTTTCACAGACTTTTGCCTGCATTCCTTCAGAGGCCAAAGACATCATTATGCCATTTATAGGATCCAATTATAGCCATCTCCTGAATGCCACTTTAATCAAACTTACTGAGATGTGCCCTGTGCACTCTAACTTTTCATGTTATCAGTTGACATTTCTTTCCAACTACTGGAAATATCTCTAATTTTGTTCTGACACATCAAAGCAGATACAGCAGCCTTTCATTTCTAAACCTCTGGTCTCAAAGAACCTTTGAAAATGCGCTCAACACAGACATTCTCTTTTTCACCTCAACAAAAGGGGGCACTCCCCAATTCTCCTGAGATCCTCTATAGGTAGGCTTAGGAACCCAACAAGATGCTAGTCACCAAGAAGAAGCTCTGTTGAGTCCCACAATCCTAAATACAAACATACTAGAACAACTGAGGACGTTGTTGACTGTAAGGACAGACATCCATTACTATAATGTAAGCTAACAAAGTATATTGTTTACATTACAATATTCCTTTTATTAAAATTTTATCCCAAATGATCAAGTTGGAGTTGGTATTCCTGGTGTATTTACAAGTAGCTAGAAAAATAAAAATGCCCCATGCTCTCCATGAAATACTTCCTTTATTTTTTCTAAACTCTTAGCTATGATACAAAGGAAATAACAAGAAACTATAGAGAACCCAGACAAGACCATTTGGGTTATCAGAAAAGCTCACAAAAAGGAAAGCATTACAAGGATCAGAAATCACCACAGTATTAAGCTACACC
>NW_006408661.1:7681712-7689955 GCF_000296735.1 Chrysochloris asiatica
TCCTACTGAAACTTATTCTTGATAACTAACACAAAAGCACTGGATAAAGCCATATTGGCATCTTGGAGCCAGCATCTTGTTTTCCTTTAAACACTTGAAAAGTATTTGATTTTACTGTTTTTATGACTTTGTAAACAGAACAAAAGAACTTTAATAACAGAATCAGCTAGAGATCACTAGCTATTCTAGCAGTCTTTAAACTTCAAATTATCCCTTTACTCATATACCTCAATTATACTTAGAGAGAATCCCTGGACTAATCTATCTATAAAAATATTTACAAGAAGGTAATTATTATCCATTGAAAATTACATATTGGTAAATAAAATGTAAATGAAGCCTTAACCAAAAATTGCAACCAAAATAATTTCAATTCTATAAACAGCCAAGTATGCTTTACTACTGTACTGAGAGTACCTAATATGCTTTTAAAGATTAAGTTCTATCATAATATTTGAAAATTGACAAATTTTAGTCAGCATATAACATGATTTGAAAAACAAATAATATGATTTTACAGCTAACCAATCAATGTAATTATATTAACAATACCTTAAATGCTTTTGTGTTTTAAACTATATTTGATTATATTCAGGTTGCTGTGGTTCTCATGTTTCTAATTAAGTTTCTCTAGTTAAAACCAAGAAAATGTAGTCTATTGCTGTGTACTTTATTAAAGATAATGTTTCTGTTAAGAATAAATAAGAAAGCTGAAAAAAAAAAAAAAAAACCCTGGAAAATTTTGAGCCATCATTTTCTGAAGAAATTGAAGATCTGAAGTATAATTACAAGGAAGAAGTACAAAAAATATTCTCTTAGAAATTTAAAAAAAATTCTCAACAGTTTGGAATTGAATTAGTAGTCTTACTGATACTTCTGAATAGTTTGAAGATGAAGAGGAAAGTCCTGATACTTTTCTCATTTTTTAATGACCACCCACAGTTATAATAGATGTTAACTATTAACTTTATAAATTAAAATTCTATCTAGAAGTTAAGCAAGTCTCTGAACTGTAGAATCTCCTTCTCCGTACTTTGTACATTTTACCTAAATTATAATTTTTAGTAAATAAAATTATATGAAATTCTTAACTCATTAGCAAAGTAATTTTTTTAAGACTTAGAATTAAGAAATATGCAATGAGCTATGGCGAACTGCTTTATAATCAAAATGGTCCTGTGATTTAAAAACAGATTATGACATTTTAGCACTTCAAATTTTATGTTTTGTATATATATAATTATATACTTTCATGTGCTAAGATTCTTGAATTAAAAATATATAGGTTATGAGGTTGAGCCATGTTTTATTAAATGTTTATAAAGATTAAATTGAGCTTAAGCTTTGATTTTTGAAATAAATGATTCAAAATCATTTTCTTAATTGTTGTCTTTAAGTGACTATCCAGTTCTAGTGGACACAATGCAGCCTTTGAACAAGCTTGGAAGCTTACTATAATTTACGTTTTTAAAGTCAGTTTAAAATCAATTGCTGATTCTGAATAAAATTTTGAGCAGAACATTTGCAACTGGAAAATTAATTTCTTTAAACCCAAAGAGATGTTTAACACTAAACAGGGATCTTGGGTATGTTTAACACTAAATTGGAACCTTGAAATATCTTTTGTGCCTTTTAAACTATCAGAATACTCAAGATTCAAGTATAAAAATAATTAAACTTATTTTAATTAATTTTCATTTATACATCAAACATTATATCTTTAAGCCTACCAAATTTTGGATGATTTGTTTTTGAAAAATAAACATTTAGCGTCAAAGGCATAGCCATATTTGTTTAGGTCCACATTAATAACAACTGGTTTTGAATTCATGGAAGTATCTGGAATTAGCCAATGTAAACCAAGGTGATGGCGATGTACTTTGATTAAACAACCATCACTACACTACCAGACAATCCTTCAATTTTACCCTCTTTGCAACCTTCAAACCAGGACAATGTATCATTGTACTTCAGTGTATGCGAATTTCTTACTTGAAATGCTCCATGTAGAATAAGAAGATGTAATGGAAGCTTCTTGCTTCCTAACCCATATATGTTTCCATTGATATTTGTTCCTATAAGATCCAATGTTTGTTCTAACAGATCTGATAGTGGCACTGCACTAATTCCAAGTCCCGGATCATCAGGATGATGCTTCGATACCAGAGCGATTTCAAATTCATAATTAACTACAGAGGAATGGCAGCAATATTGTTTGTTGTTTTTCTTTACTGGTACCCTGCCAGGAACGTGCCCATTTTCATAAGGAACTGGTTTCCCATTTAACTGTTCTATTTCTTTTGCTAGTACCCAGCACTCTGGAACAGGGTTGAAGACTTCCTCAACATTCCAAGAAAAATTCTTCTGAATATTCTTTTGAATGTAGAAATTAAAACAAAAATCTTTTCTTGTCTTGTTTGTTGAGCTTTCTATCAAGCCGAGCCTAAAGGTATGGGTGACCTGATGCTCCCTTTTGACTGAGGTCTCCTCTTTCACCTCCATCACAAACACACAGCATTTTCTACTGCACAGAGAGCAGGCGCCTCATGGTTTGCCCAGTAGGCACTGCAAGTAAAGACAGCGCTTCCCAGAGAAACACCAGCACAGTCAACCACAGTGTCCCGGACCCTCACGAATCGCGTCCAATGTCAAAGGCTGTATATTTTATAGGAGTAGAAAGTCTTATCTTTCTCCCAAGGAGCAGCTGGTGGGTTTAGAACTGCTGACTTTGTGCTTAGCAGTTCAGTACTTATCCTACAAGGATTCCTTATGCCTGTTAGAAACCCCAAACCCAAACCCACAGCCATTGAGTTGATTGTGACTCATGGTGATTCTATATAGGGTTTCTGAGACAAAATCTTAACTGGAACAGAAAGCCTCATTTTTCTCTTATAGAGCAGCTAATGGATTTGAACTACCGACCTTGCCATTAATAGTTGAGTACTTATCCTACAGGGCCAACAGAGTTCCCTGTTGTCAGTTCTGACTCATAGCAACCCTGTATAGGATTTCCAAGGAGCAGCTGGTGAGTTTGAATCGCTGACCTTATGGTTCACAGTCCAGTGATTATAAGTCCAGTGATTATTCTACAGTGCCCCTCCAGGATCCATCTTCAGTAGATCCTATAATGGTTTGCACTGGAAGTAAAGGTTTAGGATATGCAGTCTGAAACCACTGAAAATGTATTAGAGCTGTGAAGGCTCTCCTTTGATTTTTCTAATGGTAAGAGACTTACCACAGTCAAAGAAAAGTACTTGCTTCCCTCCTCCAACCCCTAGTAAAGCATGATCTTTCTGTTGACTCACATGGACCAATTCATAGAGTTAAACTGTTACAGTAGTGAGTGTCCATGATACCAGACTCTACAGCAAATGCTGCATATAGGGCCTATATGAATTCACACAAAACAATCAATATTGTTTACGAAGGTCACATATAATCACTACTTTTATTACTAGGTAAAGGCTCAAAGATTCTTCTTTGTGTCTGTAGTCTCTTAATCCCACGAAGATGATATAAATGGAAATATGGCTCTAAAGAGGTACCTTTCCAGAAAATTCCCAGTATATCCTTGCTATATTTTCTTTATTTATGCCCTGGATTGGTATGTAATATCTCAACAGTACACATTCTACAATTGGAAAAATATCATCTAGAAGTAAAAAGACCCTTAGGGGCTCTCTAGAGACACGTTTTATGATACCTCAGGCACAGTCTTTCAATACAGACTTTGTCTATGGCTTTTAAGTTCTCCTCAAGCAGACAATCAAGGAATCATATTTCTCAGGACCCACCAGCTAAGGTGAAAAATTAGGTCACAATAATGGAAACTACTTTTCTCTGGCTCTATTCCTAGCTGCCACTGAACATCTTACTTTTTAAAACCACCTTCATAAGTGAGCCCCACAAAGTACGTGTTGTTAATAAGTGCTGTTGAGTCTATTCTGACTCACAGCGACCCTGGACAGGATTTCCAAGGAGCAGCTAGTGGGTTTAAACTACTGATCTTCTGGTTCACAGTCCAGTGCTGTTCCTACAGCACCACTCCAGGAGTCCACACAGTACATAAGCATTACTGAAGTATGTCACTGGAGAGCAGCTCACATGTGCTTATAAACACTACACGTTTTGTAATGTTTGTAGTCTGTAATTAATTTTTCTCCTCTCTGTTCTTACTCCCTTTGGTGATGTCTGGACCATCCTCCAGTCAATGTGCACTGAAGACGCTTTTTCTATGTCTTTTGAAGGACAGGTGTGCACTGATCTGTCTGCTATTTAAACAGCTGATTCTGTATGGGATTCAAGGAGTTCCACTGTTCTCTTGGTACAAGAATTGTTCTTTCTCACATAGGCTATTCTTGATCCCTATGTATTTTACAGATGTCATATTATAATGCAGGAAGTCTTCATTTTGCATGGTTCCAATATGAATGAGGAGTCCTGGTGTGGTGCTGTGGATTAATGAGCCAGACTGCAAAGCCATTTGAACTGCAAGGTTGGCAGTTCAAGCTCACCAGTTGCTCCTCGGAAAACTTCACTGTTAACTCTTCAGTCCACAAATAGACTTCTTTTAAAGTCTGTTGGTGATTGGTGACTGTATATCTCATACTGAGGTTACACACAGAGAGTAAAGCCAGGAATTGTACACAGTGGTGTATCTAAGATACAGCATGTATATATATATATATCCTGAATGCCATTTGAATGGTGGCACAACCAAGCAGTTTCTATTATGGACCCGAATTATCCTCAGAGAGGCGTAGCCAAGAAGGTTAAGTGCGGTGCTCCAGACAGAGGTGAGGAATAACATTCTAAGGTGCCACAAATATGAAAGGTGCCTGACTGAGGCAGTAAGACAAGAGAGGGGAAGGCCTTTCTCTTACACATAGTCACTATTATCTTGAAATTTGAGCAGAAGGCATAATTTAGATACTGATGATGGATGCTCTTTATCTTCACTAAGCCCCAGAGGGATACAGTATCATTGTTGCTGTAAGCACTATTTCCCATTGATTCACCCTTGATTGTGTTTCCTTTATCTCCCCATGATAAACTTGTGTGACAGTTTACAAAAAATAGTCATTGAAAAAGAGAATTAACCAACAAAGATGGAAGTTCAGCAAAGAAATGGAAGTGATAACACTGTAAATGAAATTCAAACTGAACATAAATGAAGTTACAGTAGGAACTGTAGAACATGGGGGTGTCACCACGACCTCTGAAGACTCACATGGAGCCCAAGGAAATTAGTGAAGGTGCAATTAAGTGGTTGTGATGAAAAGATGAAGATATCACAGAGGAAGTAACGCTAACAAAAACCTTCACTTCAAAGGAACACACAGAATGATTTCACATTGAAACTGCAAAGTATAAAATGTTAGAAACTAGCTCCAAGCTTCAAAAGTAGCATGACAATTTAACATGACATAAAGATGCTTACATTGATAATACATTATATTAGAAGACAGCAAGTTCTGTTCATCTTATTTAGGTTTAAACAAAATAATTTAGTTATCAGAGTTTCTAATCTTTTCAACTACAGTGTATTAAATAAGTAACAGTTTCACTACTTTTTTCATTACTCTATATACTTACTTATATCCCATAAGAGTTTTCAGTGTTTTGACAAAAAATTTTTAAAGTTCACAGGACTACATTAATTTTCCCATGGATTCCTAAGATCAGTTGGCATGTTTTCAGTTTGCACAATCATAATCACAGTTGTACACTTCCATGCAAAAGGAGGACTGTACAGTTCTTTTTTAATCATGATCCCTTTTCCTTAATTAGAAGATAAGCTAGGCCTCACTGTCTTGCCCTTGTTTTTCTTTATAGCCCTGTTTTTCAAACTCAAGACACTGTATATTGACAAGTTTATCTGACTAGTCATCCCTTATGAAAACTGGATCTTATAGATACGTGTCTGAATACTGGGGTTAGCACAGCTCACCAATACACTGAGAGTCTCTATATCTACTGTGTCTACCAATTCACTATCTTCCCTACATTCAAACCTCATAGTTGCTCATAGCATGTGAGGTAATTGCTGGAGTGGGGAATGCAATTATACCTAAACTTAGTAATAACTTAAGAAAGTCTACCAAATACTACCATGGAAGGTTCTTAGCAAGTTCAGAGTACTAAAAAGCATTAACCAAGTTGACTTTTTCGCTTTCATTTTGTAGTTGATCTATTTGCTAGATAAATTATTTAAGAAAAATGTTTTAATTATTTAACAGTTATTTAAGAAAGGAAACTTTGGGCCACATTTCTAGCATTATGCTAGCTTTTGGGTGCATGAAAAATAATGAAGCAAGGATTTAAATCCTGAATAATCAACTTTTTAAGTACCTTGCTAATTTTTTTATATAAATATAATCTATTTAATATAAATGGATTTTCAATAATATTTATGGGCATACAGTGACCAGGATTTAAACTTTAAATATATAAGAGGGTGTGGGAAGAGCCAGCACAAATACTTCCTTTTTCATGTAATTCATAATCTTACTCATAAGTGACTGATACAATCCTATGATTTCCATGTGACATAGATTTTTCTAAATTTTGGTATTGGAATGATGAGGAAAATCATAGAAAGTATATTCCAATGAAAATGTTGTTTTATTTTTACCTTATTGACTACAATCACCCCAATAAAAGATCAATTTAGATTTTAGAAATTACTATTACTACTATGTTGCTGTTGTTAACTGCCACTGAGTTGGTTATGACTCATAAAGATCCTGGATAGGGTTGCTGGTGGGTTGGAACTGCCAATCTTGTGGTTCACAGTCCAGTGTTATACTAATATGGTATATTTAAATGTTTTACTTATTGAGGTAGAGTAAGATTAATGTTGTGTTATACATTTTAAAGTTAAAAAACTGCTCTGGAAGTCTTGAGATTATGACTATCACAAATAATCTTTTATTTAATTGATGTGAAAATAAATGTACCATAACAAGACTTAGTAAAATGATGCAAAATATAAGTTTTATTTTTTCAGTTTTATATGGCAATAATGTTGACTTAACGTGGCATAACTCATGACTGTTGTATAGCCTTTCTGGTTTTCCAATGATTTAAGGTCATTCTGTTCTATAAACAATTCAGCTCATAAGCCAAAATAGATGACTATAATAAATAGGAATTTATAGAGCTGAAAAATGTCCTTGACATGCTTCTTTTCTAAAATTTGAAAAACACAATTATTTCCCTACATAAAGGTTTAAAACGGTTTTACTGTCAGAAGCAATCACTAATAATAGTAACAAATAAGATATATGTTGTTGTTGTTACTAAGTGCCATCGAGTCTGTTCGACTCATAGCAACACTGTATAGGGTTTCCAAGGAGCAACTGGTGGGTTTGAACTATTGACCTTGAGGTTTGAAGTCTCAGCGCTGATCCTACAGTGCCACACCATGACTCCTCAAATTATATTTGGAGTCCTCTTGTGGCACTGTATGATAAACACTGGACTACTCACTGCAAGGTTGGCAATTAAACCCACTAGATGCTCCTTGGAAACCCTATACAGGGTTGTTATGAACTGGAACCTATTGATAGCACTTAACAACAACAACATGCATGCTTTAATACTATAAACAAAATCACAATATTTCCTGGCCTCATTAATATTATACATTTACCACATCTTTATCTCAAAAAGTATGTGAGGCTTCCCGGACCAGGCAGTTCAGGTAGGGCATGCTCCGGGGAAAAGGGGTGGAATCGCACATAGGAAATCTCTGTCTAGCAGACAGACAGCCTTTGAGCAAACATAAGATCTTATATTTCAACATTCTGAGCTCATTTTTTTGAAAGATCAAATTGCTGAGGAATTACAGGCATTTTGAGCTTTTGACTGCCTGCATGCGGCTCCAGCTCCCTGCGACCGCGCCCATGCCAGTGAGTGCCTCTGCCCCTTGCGGACCTTGGAGTGCAAGGCTAGAGCAACCTGAGTTAGAAGGCTGCATTTCCAGAGAAAAGGAAGCATAAACTGGCAAAGCCGAACAAATAGAGAGGGATGTCGGTCTTGATATCAGGAAATTTGAGGTACTCACGGTACAGAGAGATTGAGAGAGGCATTTTTTACGTCATCAGATACATGCCCACTGAGGCCAATGCCTACCCCAAGGCCCATATCGCCCACAGACTGGCCACAAAGGCCCAGGACCAATCAAGGCCCAAATTGCCTAACCGCCGTGAGGCCCAGATGACTCACAGCCCGGTTCCCAC